>NW_018165205.1:164315-179329 GCF_001263595.1 Phalaenopsis equestris | reverse complement strand
ATATATATATATATCTACGGAATATCGGTTTGGTCAAATTAGAACCGATCATAAATTTGCTCAAGTAATAGTAAATCTCAAAGCAAATTTGGAATTACAATTAGTTTTTCAATCATTTATTAAAAATGTCTGCATAGTAATAATTATAGATAGGAGAATGAGAGAGGGACTTTGTAAGCGTTTATTGGCTAACATGGCATCGATGCCACTTGCTCCTGAGAGGATTAAGATGAGCTGCTTGAGAATGTTGTGTAGGTTCTCCTAGAATGTGTGGTCCAATCTGAGTTATATATGTGTATATGTTGTCAAAAAATTTCCTTCATCAGACGTGAACCTCAAAGCGTCGTATGAATCTCAGGTTATTTCTTGAGCATGAAATGTTCAAACTTCAATTAAAAATGATTTGGAACTCCATTTTCAGCAATCTTATAGCCAAACTGACCAACTCAACGAGACAACCAATGACAATAATTATTTCAGTCCAAGTCAAATCAAGCCCAATTCGAGTTGCTAAGCCTTTTTTGAAAGCTTATAGTGCCTAATTTTAAGATAAAACAGGTTCCAAATCCAACAAGTTTATGGTCAAATCGAGTGTCTTAATAAGATAAATCCAACGAGCTAAAGATAATTCAATTTGATCATCGTTGAGGCGTTCAGATGTCTACCAAACCTCATGCGATAGAGTAAATCTCTCTGAGTCATGTAATCCAGATCCTTTCTTTATTTGCAGGAAAGTTTCACATATTTTATAAATAGTCTCATACCGCCTTCATGAAATGAACCTAGACCTTGAACCAAAGAAAGCCCGGAACTAGAAGGAGGAGCTGAAGTCCAGCATTCGACACCGAAGAATTTAAGCCCATCAACCCAATTTAACATTTTGGTCACCATCCTAAGACCTATTGCAAAAACAAAGCATGCAAGCTAGCCCTTTGTACATAAAAATAAACAAATGCCTTTCAAAAAATATAAATCAACCATAAAAAGGGATTAAATAATTGAAACCCAATAATCCTAAAAACAAAAAAACAAAAATATGGAGTGGCTTAGTACTCAAAATTAACTCTTCTTTGCATTAAGTTAGCTAAGTTTATGTCTAGAAAGTTTGAAGCTGATTGATGGCTCTCCCAAAGAAAATGCATTCAGAGACGGCCCATCCAAACGATTAGGAGCAGTGAGTTTGAAATAAATAGGAGGCGCATGTACTTCGTAGAGTGTGTAAAGCCATCTCTTTGGAGCAGAGATTTTGATATAAATTGAATGGACCAATGGGCTTAATCAACTTATCAGGGAGCCCATAGCTAAGACAAAACGTTCGAAGATAAAAATAATTGAAATTTGTTTTCATTTATGTTTCACATATTTAATGCCAATAAAATTTAAAATATCATATTTATGAAAAGGGAAAAAAAAATAATGCCAATCTGACGAGTGATGGTTAAAATTTGGTCTACTTAATTGCTATTTTATTTTTCATCCTCACTATTAAAGTTTGAACTAATAATAAAATGATCATTTGTATATATTTTTTTTAATTTGGACAAAATTCAGATATATTTTTTAGCATTGAGTAGCATGCCCAAGATAAATAAATAATCAATAAAGTTGGTGATGCATCGTTAAACCATGGCAATGGGAATCTGAGCATGAGAGACTTAAGATCTGTTTGGGGCAGCTGTAGCTTATTGAATAATATGTTGATAAGCTGATTGAAAACAATCTGGTAATAAACTAGATGCGGTGGCTATTACAAATTTTTATTTTTTTTGGAAAAGTCAGACCGTTGTCAATAAGCTCCCACCGCACTTAGATAGGTGCGGTGTGAAAACGTTATTTTCTGCATTTTGAAAACGCATAAGCTACCAAAACACAGTTTACCCAAACAGACTAGGTGCATTTTCAAAACGTCACCGCACCAAATAAGCTGCCCCAAACGGGCCCTTATAATAGCAAAAATGAAGATTTACATACATACCTCTAAATTTCTTTCTATTTACATATCTAACTCCTTTTAATTTTGACATATATGGCATTCCATCTCTGCTTGAAAGTATGTAAAAGTTAAGTGGCATAAATATAAAAAAGTAAAATTTAGGTTTAAATATGAAAAAACACATATATTGGGTGATATGATAAATGATTCTAGGTAGATAAGAGCATAGTTGGTTTATTTTTAGTTAGAAGCCATGCATGATAATGGGGAAAGAATTATGAACAATAGCCTACAAAAAATTGATGTCAACAAATAAGTAACAAAGGTTTACATTATAATCCATTTGGTCTACTTTGATTGCTCTTTGATGTATTTTTCATATCAAATATCTTGTTTGACATGCAAAATTATATAAAACAAATTTAAAATGAGGAATTATTAAATAGTTTTCAATTCTTAGAGTGAAGTTATTACTAAAATTAATAATTGTTCATTAATACATACATTTATTTATTAAAATTAAATGGGATTTAAGTGAGCACAAGATAATTTTCCAATAAATTTAACTTCACTATAAGTTCACTTCAAGTATAATATCACCTTTAATTTTAGCACTTGTGTCAAGTTTTCATGACATGGGTAAAAAACTTAAAATAATTGAACGTTATTTGACAGTTAGATGATGAGGGTATATTTCTGAACATAGTATTGAATTATTTTTCTTAGATATAATATAGTTAACAACTGCTTTAGCTAAGAGTAATAAATTTATAACAAATACTTAAATTCAAATGGGAGGAATCAGTTAAATATACAAGAAATCAAGATTTGATTTTTCTAGTTAGATATAAATTAAATCAACAATAGCTCAAAACTAAGTCTCTTCAAGTCGTCCATACGCTAAACCCGACTTTTTCTCAATGCTTAGCTTCTAAATTCACCTCATAAATCACATGAAGCTACCTACACATCAAAGTCATATGTAGATCTTAGCTAATTGTAAAGGGTTGTTTGTCGATTAAAAGTTCTCATTAAAAGAGCTTGTTAAGGAACTCCTCATATTGAAAGTTTTTTTTTTTTTGCCTAGTAGGCAGTTGTCAATGATACTTTAGTACTAAGTAACCAACTACATCATGTCTATTCAAGTTTACTTTTGATGTTTATTATTTAAATCTTTTTTGGTGAACTTAGCTCACAAAACAGGGCATAATGCAATCTAATACTTGGATAAATATTATGTTTTTCTGGATGTTCACATCTATCTAAGACTCTATGTCCTCTTCAAGCTTGCTCTTTTCTTGCAGTTTGTTCTTAGTGTTCTTCATAGATAATATTAGATCAAAGGCCCATAGTGATAGGGCGAGCAAGAAATTACACATATCATGAAACTTCTAAGTACATTTTTGCTACAAAAACAATAGATCAAATTAGTTTCCAGCTTTTGTAATCGCTTCTTCTATATTTATGGGGAAACTTAAATTTTTGTATTTTTTATTACTTAAAAAATGAATTCTTCTAAGTAGGTCAGGCCTCTTGGTTCCTTTTTTTTCAAAAATTTCCAACAAAAGAACTTCAGTGCCTTCTATGAAACCTTCTTTTATATATTTTTGTTAAATTTTTATGAAAAAATAAGGTGTAAAACACTAATTCTATGGCTATAAAATTTTAGCACACATGATAATTATTTTTTTATATAAAAGGAAAATTCCTAACATTCTACAAACATTTCTCCAAAGACAAATAATCAATTTCTTCATCATAATGCTAGACTTCTTTCTTCTCGATCATAATGTAACAAAGATTTCCTTGACACTAGCAATTTAATTCATCACTCTTATACTACCCGATCAGCTTGTAATCTTATAGCAATATTGGTATACTTGACTCAACCTAATTTTATTGATGCCCATTGTGATCCCAAGATAGATGAACTTCAACATTTTATATAAGAGAAATTTTATTTAAATGATAGGAATGAACTTAATTTCTAATCATAGCATTTAGAAATTTTCAACTATAATCAAAGAAATTCTTCATCATCACTTTTTAGTATGGTTCAAGTTATGTGTTATAGAGTTGTTGATAGGTCATCTAATTCTTATAACTATGTTAGTCAATACCTAAATATCATATATATTCAATAGTCTTCTAGTATGCTTCTCTATTACATAATTCAGACGCGCTTAAGAATCAAAGTTTTACTTAGTTTTATTCTCTTTTCCTTAAGATTGCCATATTATTCGTTAAATAATTCATTGTTAATCAAAGAATCATCATAAACTTCTCTATTTCTCTTTTTTATTAATCTAAAATATGAGAGAAATTTTGATTAAAGGGTGTTTTTCAAAAATTTCTTTTGAATCATTAAAAACTTCACTAACTTGAGAGATAGTTCACTTGTTTGATAATTTTGTTCATCATATAGAAGTATACATTACTATAGATAAGGTCATCAATGTGCATCAAATATATTTTAAATGATCATTTGGTAAACATAATAGTACTCTAAAATTTATCACACAAATATTGTAATTTATTCTTCCCACCAAAATAAGCGTAAGTCATCTATTTACAGTCTATTAAAAACATCAAAGGCTAATATTCTTATAAAGATTCAGAATATTAAGTAATTTGAATATCAAAATTCATTAAAAAATCTAAATGGAAAAGGCCAATCTTGATATTATAATTTGTCATTTAAGAGCGCATTGGGCAGAAATATAATCATTTGGAAAAATAAATGCAGTGTTTGATACACCAAAGACAATTATGTAATTTTTTATAGGAACATATAGATCATCAGGTTCAGCCAAAAAGAGATCAACGTGACAAGAAAGTTATTCGAGTTATTAATAGTATTATAAGAATATCGCCGTAGCTTTTTTATCTTCATGCATACGAAGATGTGCTCATCAACTTTTTTTTTTTTTTTTGACTTTAAAAGAATATATTATTCATATCAAAATTATGTTATCATCTTGGCTTGAACTAAGACAACAACTATCAAAAATATGAAATTTTAATTGCTTAATATAGTCAATGGATATTTTATTTCCAACTATCTTCTTTAAGTTTAGATTAACTCTCATGGAGCTTTGTTACTTTATACTCATGTTATTAATATTTGTAAAGGAAACACTATTAACGATTGTGAATCAATCCCTCTTTTAGAGATTTTGGATTAACCAAATTTTTAATGTAGCTCATGGTAGTTGATATTAGTTTAATATAAAATATGAAAATTAATTAACAACCCTTATATAATTTTATCAATGTTACATTTATCCTCCACTTGAATATTATGTTTTTCATACTTAATGGTACCAGATACGTATAATGAGGACTATTATTAGCTCAAACATGCTTTCTCTATTAAGAAAAGCTTTTCATTAAAGTAGCCCATAAAAATGAAGCTCTTTATATAATTTTATGTTGTTATGGTATTGCTTATATCTACTAGAGACAATAAAAAATCTATGAACTTTTTTATAAAATATGCTTAAAATATTATGTTTCTTATTTTAAATATCAACAATTTTCTTATATAAATAAGTATGTGTCTTATTTTTTAATTAAAAAGATCTCATGAGGGTAGGTGATATATAAGGTCCTAAAATTTATGATGTAAGAATGTCTTCATGATAACCTAGTGGTGAAAAATGTTATTACAAAAAAGACTCCACAAAAATAAGTGATTGATAAGATCCGCACTCATCTAAAATTTTAGAATAAATGTCTGAAAAATAACATTATCTAAAAATTATCTAAAATTATTAGAATTTAAAAGTATAAATTATCTAAAATTATTAGAATTCAAAACTTTAAGAGATACGCATTTTCTAATAATAATAAAAATAAAGTCTTAGAAGGTATAGATTATCTTAAAAAAATGAGAAGGTAAAATCTTGAAAATTACAAGTTTGTAAAAAAAAACATAAAAAAAAAAGTAAAGGCCTTAAAAGATAAAATATATATATATATATAAATAGCTCAAAAAAAATATAGGCCTAACAAAATTAGTTCTTCAAAAATCTTAAAAGATTTAATTCTTATAAATATTAAGCTTATGTATTCATCAAATAACTTAGAAGGCTTAAATCCCATAAAAAAATAAGTTTAAATTTGTCTAAGAACCTCTGAAGTTGTAATTTTTAAAAGCATTTTTCCAAGCTCTGTTCTGAATATATAAGGGTGAATTCCTTTTATTGTTGATTTAAGATTTAATCATATAATGTTAGTTTTGTACAATAATTTGAAGACTTTTAAGCGTGTCTCAAACACATATAAAGCCCTTTATATTCTATGGGAGACCAAGTTCTTTTATGTTTAGATCACTCCTACAATTAAATTTAATTTTGATCATCAATTTGATTACAAATATAAGTCATGATTTTATAATACATGAGGAAACATACATCATAGTCTTGACAAATAAGAAGAGCCATTTTAAAGCCACTTTAAATATAAAATTTGATTGGGATAATAGCCTCACTCATCTCCATTATCATAGATTTTTGCTTGTCTTATAAATCCTCTACACCTCCAACTCATAACTTAAATTTTACTAGATTGTTTAAAAAGATAAATCGATTAAAAATTTAATTTTCTTTTGTCCATACAAATGAAGGACTACTTAGAAATAATTGTTACTTATTTTAACAAGTAGATAAATTACAATAAATTATTAAAATTTATAGCTTGGAAAATATCATGATCAAGAAAACTAATACTCATAAATTTGTTACCATATCATTATATTTATACATGAAAAAAAATCATGCTAAGTAGCCAAAGATATTATCTATATTGATAAAAAAAAGTATATCCTATTAAACTTTATATCCTTTTATAATCAATTTGTCTGTAATATTTTATTAAAGATGAGATAATCACAATTTAAACATCAAAATAATGAAGAATTAAAGTTCTCTCAAAACTTGAGAAGCTAGTGTTTTGTTAAAAAAAATTTGGGAAAATAATATGCATGCAAATGATAATAAAAAAAATAGTAGCAAATTTAAAAGAAATATATATATATATATATATATAAATTATAACAATTAAATATGTTTTAAAAAATAAAAGTGATGTCAAGTGGGTCCTAAAATCGTTCCTTTGTTTAAGAAGATTGCTTTTTTTTTGTTTGCATATACTAAAAAAATAAAGAAATCATAATACCATGCAAATTATGATTACTTTGAAGTTTATTATTATTATTATTATTACTATTTTATTACTTGTTTAAGAAAAAAGGAAAATACTTTCTTACGATAGATTGAAAACTTTTCATAGAAAACACATTGAAACTTATAAAAGGATAATGCTTCACTTAAATAAGACCAACTAAACTCTTTTTGGTGCAAAATTAGAGTTAGAATAAAAGTAAAAAATTAGCAAAATTAGCGAACGGCCCATGGCCCATGGGTCTGATAAATCTATAGAGGCTATCAAGGAGCCCACTAAACTTGTACGAGCTCCAAATGTTGGCATTTTTGGAGGCCTATGTGGCATTCTTAACAACATAGAAGGAGCCTCCACAAGTAAATTTTTAGACGGCATAGATTTCAATATTTGATAACAAAGACAAAGATTACTGAGAAAATTCATTAAATTAAGAACAAACTTTCATGCAATTTTTAAGTTAAAAACTTATAATAATAAATTCAAGATGCCCAAATTCAAGATGCCCAATATTTTAAAAAAAAAAAAAAAAAAAAAAACTCAAAGTCAAATTAAATATCTCAACGAGATAAACCCACCGACACTAAGGTCTCTTATCCGCATCAAAATGAGTCTAAATTAAGTACATGTGATTAAATTTTTTTAGGATATTAGTCAATTGTATAAAATTTATCTTAATTTTACATAGTTATAGTTCAATTTAGTTTCCCAATAAGGAAATTCAAAGTGCACAAAATCAAAAAGATATAAGTTATTTAGAATTTTGGCTGAAATAATTAAAAGGCCACTCTCATAAATCATGAATAGAATCTCATTGTCTATAGGAGAAGACCTAAACTTGCAATGAGAGAGAGCTTAGCGGTCTAAAGAATTCTATAATTTTATTAAAAAATGGTACATTGATGACTATCACCGACTATCACCAATAACCATTGTCATTCATCTTCTAATCCTTGTTGGTTCACTAATGGTGCTCTTCTATTTTCACTTGACTCTTATAGCCTAACCATCATTGCCCAATTGACATCATTTGACCACCTTCACACGACTATCACAATATAATTATCATTTTATGACTGTCTTCTCTCTGTAATTATTGTTTAACAACTTTTATTTACAATTATCTGCTAATTATTATTGCTAATCATCATCATTCAATAATCATTACCTAACTCTCATCATCACTCTCCATGGTTTTATCACAATGATAGAAAATCAAATAAGTGCTCTTTATTTTGTAATCTCTTCTTCTTGAATTTTGAAGAAGAAAATATTTTAATAATATTATATATATAGTGAATTATTTTAATTGGATAATTCCATACTTGTTGCTTTCCTGACATTCATGAAAAACTTTGGTACATTATGTGAAATTTTATTTTGTTTGTTTGTGTGATAAATGTTTTTTTGGCAAAGCTAAGACATAATAAACTTTGTTTATTTTCACATATTTACAAAATGCAAATAACTTAATAAACCTAATTAGCATATTTAGGTAAATGTAATGAAAAAATTAAAAGGTATGAAATTGATTAAAATTTCCAATATGAAAAACATCTAATTAAATATTCTTGGCATCAATGTTAAATTTATTATTAATGAAGAGATTGATAATCTACTTAATTTAATTACAATAAATTAATAAATTTAGTGAATTCAATATGAAATGTATGCTCATAAAAATTTATCGGCATACATGTAACATAAGTGACCGACATCTTCATGATGAGCAAATAATGCATATCATAATAAATAACACAATAACTAATACATTTTTTAAATATAAATAAATAACACTTAATCAACAAAACTAAAACTCAAAATCAAATAAAATCTTGTAAATTATGAAATCTTCTTTGTAATATATAAAATATATTTTAAATATACATATATCAACTCTAATCAATTTTAATTATGTCTTCAACATCCTTTAGACTTTTAGTAATACTACTCATTCAATTCACAACTACGAACAAAACAATAATAATAATAGTGCAACTACGAACAACTAAATACACACTCCGTTCTAATGATCTTGAAATCTTGAACTTATATTTGAGTTTTCTTGAATTGTGTATCTTGAGCTCTTTTTTAAGTAGCAAGTACGTAACCTAGTGAACATCATCATATTTTTTACGGTTGCTACAAAATAATTGACCCAAATATACGTAGTAAAATGTTAAATGAAATCTCTAATGAAATGCATAAATGGGCCATTTATGGGGTCAATAGGCCACTCCCATGCTAAAAGGATTGCCAACATTTTCAATTAGCATACTCTTTCAATTTTTTAAAAAATCATCAACAATAATTAAAGCTTGAATAGAAATCGAGAACATAATGAGTGGAACTCAAACAACAAAGGTTTACTCCAAACCTATAGGTGTTGATGTTGAAGTGTCAACCACATGCCAAAGACCCATGAATTCTATCGTTTAATACTCAAAATCAACCTATGCAACTAAAGTCAAATTGAGCATGTCAAAATAATTAAATCTTCTTATAAGTTGTTTGTAAACGATTGAACCACAACATTTTGAATCGTAGGCGAAATATAGCACATGAAAATTTTGAATCTAAATATATCATATAACAAGGAATCTCGTTAGAATTCTCCTCAACATTACGTCCATAAGACTTTATTTGACTGGTCACTCTTTATTTTCAAAGGAATTAATCATATTCTTTGTAGATCAATATCAAAGAGTATGTCTCTTTAATTCCAAAGAAAATCAATAAGATCTATGCCCCTCTCATTTTTCTTTGAGGCTATTTGGTTGACTGCAGAAGCAGTGCATTGCATTCCTTTAACAAGAATTTTAAAAATTTATTTGTTCAAAAGAAAAATAAATGAATTTAAAATTTTGTGTGTTTTTGGGGCTACTGCAGTTTTTTTATTAAGCTATTGTGTAGTTGTTTTTAGCGTAAGCTGTTGTTAGAAAGCAGTTGATTGTGAAGTTGTGTTTGTTTGGATAATTTGTTGTGTTGTAGCTGTTTTTGAGAAAAAAATGACAATAATGCTCTTATATATATATATATATATATATATTCTAGCTATAAGTTCACAATTACATAGATAATTAAAACAGAACAAAAAAAATCAGCAGTTAAAAAAAATGTCATAGTTCATTAATATAACGCATCTAGTGCTTATTCAAAAATTAAATACTCATAGCCAACATAAGGAAATGCATAATCAACCATTATAAGAAGGTCGGTAACCCATAAAGAAATAGATGTTCATATCAAATTGTTATACCAAAGAAGCCCAAAAAATAAGAGAACCCAAAAGAGATACCATAAGCAAATACTCCCAAAAACACACAGGAGGAGAACTTCATAAGTTCACTCATGCTCATCAATTCACATTTTAGCATACCAAAGAAATCAAAAAAATCATAATTTCACACATAGATGTCATAATCAAACACACTCAAATACATCAACTTATATTTTAACATACTAAAGAAATCAAATGCCATGAAAAACTCACATAGAGATGCAATTATCAAACACACCAGAATACACACATAAGAAATGTCCATTAACTCCCAATGCTCATGGCAGATTTTCATGCAGAATAAACCAATAAAAAGATAAAGAACCTCGTATATATGCCAAAATCAGACACACCTGAATTCACACAAAAGGAGAAGAGCTCCACAAGTCCACTCATGCTAATCAATTCACATTTTGCCATACCAATAAATCAAAGAGATCATAAATCCTCTTATATATGTCATAACCAAACACACCCGAGCACATCAACTCACATTTTTGGCATACCAAAGAAACTGAAGGTGAAAAAAAAACTCACATATAGATGTCGGCCACATGCACCCTAACACATACATGAGAAGAGTAGCATAATTCATATCACATTTCAATACCAAAGAAAAGATAGAGATTCCCACGTAGATGCCAAAATCAAACAAATTTGAATGCACACACGGGGATGAGAGCTCCATAAGCCCCAATCCTAAAAAATTTTAATTCACATTTTGACATACCAAAGGGAAAAAAAAACACTAGAGAAGAAACTCACATAAAAGCCATAACTAAACCACAACACAATTGAAACCTGACCCACAACACAATAGAGGGAATTTAAGATTTGTATAAACCCTAACCAAGCACGCACAAACAAGAAGATAGAAGAAGAAAGAACACATTTGATCGAGATGAGGGATGATGAGAAAATTGAGGCATGCATGTAATGAAGAATGATCAGTAACGGGAAATGGTAGAAGGAGCAATATGAAACGTGGAGCAGAAAATTGTGGGGTAGAGTGGGGAACGTAGATAGAAAACATAAGAAAAATTGGGCAATACAGAGGGAAAAAGATGATCGCAAAACTCTAAATACAGTTGGCGTTGATGCTGAGAAATCTAGGTCAAAGCCGCTCCAAATAAGAAAATGGGTAGCAGGAACGCACTTTACAGCAATGCCGCTGCCCCCGAACAGTCCCATATTCTCTTGTTCATTTTTAATGTATTTGAAATTCATTGAACTTACATGAAATCCAAGTACAATACCCGCTACCCACTTATTTCACTGACCTTGTTGCTCCCATTACCATCGACCACAGTCGCTCATTGCCCAGCTCCCCAAATTACTACCAGCACTGTTGACGAAAGTATTTTACATTAATTTTGTCTTTATTCAAATAAAATTGTTGACGAAAGTGTTTTTCATTAATTTTGTCTTTATTCAAATAAAATAAATCTATACAACTTATTGTATTTGTTTTACACTAAATCAAATAAAGTCTAAAATATTTTAAAGACCACTATTTTTACACGGCGGTAGAGTAAAGTATTATCGTTTTAGCGTTGCATGAGGATTCAGCACACACTCAGCTGAAAGTGAAACAACCAGTGAAGACACCAGAAGTTAAGATTATCGTTTTAGCGTTGCACGAGGATTCAACACTTACTCAGATGAAAATGAATCAAGTTGTGATGACATCATAAGTTTTTACGTGGAAAACCCGTAAAGGGAAAAAACCATGGGGTCTGATCCAATTATAAAAATTCACTATAAGTCGACGATTACAGAGGTGCCTTTGTCACACATACGGGAAATGGTTACTAGCTTTTCCAAGGTACAACGTCGGCTAACGACGTATAGTTGGCGGTGATCGAAGAAGGTCGACAGTGATTGACGGTAGTCAACGACAATCGATGACGATCGGTGGTGGTCGAAAGAAATTGGCAGTGGTGGCAGACGGTCGGTGGTCGACGGAGGTCAGCGGTGATTGGCGGTGGTCGACGATAGACGACGATGATCGACGGAAGTCGGCGGTGGCAGAGATGATGTTGGACTTGAACTCTTTCTCAAAGCCTCAAGTTCTCTCTCAATTCTCTCCCTTCATGTGAGGGGTGGGGCTCTATTTATATTGTTCTGGGTACAATTAATGCAGGAATATGCACCATTTTAATCGGACGGTCCGGAGAGCTTTTCTCGATCGGATGGTGTTTGATGGACATTTGAGTGCCTTAACGATGTTGAAATTGAGCAATCTTGGGCTCGTTGGATTTGTCTTTTCGAGACGCTCGATTCAACTAAGAACTCGCTGAATTCGACATTTGTTTGATTTTTCAAATGTATCCGGAAATCTTTCAAGAATAATTTAATCACTGATCTAGGCTTGATTTGACTAACTTTGATATCATTAGATTTGTCTCTTTAAGTCGGTCAGTTTGATTATAACTTTGCTGAAATCGAAGCTCTCGATGACTTTTTATCAATATTTGAATATTTCTTGCTCAAATTATTACCTCGAGATTCGTGCCGGATGATGAAAATTTGTTGGTGGCATATCAACACTGTTTTTATTTTATACAGTATATATATTATATATATATATATATATATATATATATATATATATTCCAGCAAACCAAAGAGCACCTTACGCCGGACTTATTCTTTAACGAGGTTTTGATTTTTCCTTACGATAACAAACCACATATTCTTAGGGAAATAAATGCAAAGCTCGAGATCATGAGAGCAACTTGGCACGTGATAATGTTGATTTCGCATTATTTTAATATTAAAAAAGTAACTTAAAAAAATAAATAAATATTGTCGGTTTTTATTTCCTCTTACTCCGTGGTCGGTTACTTAATTTGCAACGACCAACACAACCCACCGGCTTAAATTGGTCGATTTAGGACTAAATAAACTATGATTTTACTAATTTCTTACTTAATTCCTTCGTCAATGCTATTTAATGGCATTTCCAAATCCTAATATTATTTAGTAAATATTTTTGAAAAGTCCCCATGTTTTTTTGCAAATAAGTATTTACAGATCTAACACTTAAACTTTAATTTTTTTGTGTTTTATCACATAAATCCTTCATATCACATCAAAAATATCACCGCCTTATTTTTCATGAGGTGAAATGCACCTTTGATGATAAGCAAACTTTTCAAGTTAAACTTTGGGTGTTAGATGCATAAATACATAGGAATTGAGTGGTATGTACGTAAATTTCATTAATAGGGACAAAAAAAAGACATAATGATCAATATATAATAAATAGGAATAAGATGGTATGCATGTAAATAAATACCCTTTTTTCTAAATGTGCAATTTTTATGTGTGATATGTAAATTGAGTGATATGAGTGCAAATCACCTTATTTGATTAGGTTCTTTGTTTTAAAAAAAAAAAATTATGCTTAACGTCATCCACATACTTTAAGCGTCACAAAATGCCACGTGACAACAACTGCTTTTTCAAGACAAGTACATGGTCTTAAATCTTAATCCATCTACGAAATTCGAAGTGTTAAAACAATTAACCTACCAAAAATCCTTTTAAAAAACACATTTTTAATTCTTTTAAATTACGGGACTTAAAAATTATACGCTTGTAATAAGCGAGGATATGATATTGTTGAATCTTCATCATTTTTGCAGTAATAAATAGTAATACGTTTTATTTATTTATTTATATTCTAATAAAACGATTAGGGCTGTCAAAACGGCTCGTTGTTCGTGAACAGTTCGTGTTCGGCTCGTTTAGAATCTCGTGTTTAGCTTGTGTTCAAGAAGTTAACGAGCCGAACACGAACTAAGATGTGTTCGTTCGTGTTCGGCTCGTTTTGACTCGAAATACTACTCATCAAGTTTATGTATATATTAAGTAGTATTTTAAAAAAATCTAATTGACTACAAGGCTACAAAAACTTATAATCAATTAAAATATTGATTAAGAAAATAGAAAAAAATTATTAAACTAGATTCAAATCATGTTTTAATATAAATAATAATTTTTAAATCTTGCTCAAAAACTTATTGTTTTATGGCTACATGATTAGGGCTGTTAAAATGACTATTTGTTCGTGAACAACTCGTATTCGACTCGTTAAGCAAACGAGTCAAACACGAACATACTTCTTAAGCTCGAAATAGAAACGAGCCGAACACGAGCTCCTTTACACCCCTAAAAACGATATCTTTATTTATATGAGAAATACTGCAATATAATAATATTATATCTATAAATGAAAATTAAAAATAATCTAGAAGCATGGAAATACTTTCGTTGGGTTTTCCATCAAAAAAATCGGCAGAGACTGCTGTGTTATTACCCAAAAATAAAAAATAAATAATAAAGAAAAAAAGGTGGGGCTATTAATTAGCATCTAGATTTGACGCGGGCATATCATTACCCGTCTCCATCAAGTTTAACCCAATGTGGTAACTGCAGTCCAATTGAGTTCTCTTCCATAGGCTCGGTCCAATCTCCCTCGGCCAGTTTCAAGGTCTCGTTTCTCCGAGTAATTCTGGAAAACCCTGAGAGAAATTTACATAATTGTCACATAATTCTTATGTATTTACATACCTAACTACTAAACTTTAATATATATATATATATATATATATA
>NW_018165205.1:157021-164263 GCF_001263595.1 Phalaenopsis equestris | reverse complement strand
ATTTATTTATTTATTTATTTATTTATTTATTTATCATAAAACTATACTATTCATTATAAAATGCATTTCGCTTTTAAAAATTAACAATTGCGTTATTTTTTGTCAACTTCATTGGAATCACTTAAATGGATTCGATTTGTATTTGATCAATTCAGGTCAGGTTTTTTTTTTTCACTTGTTCAAACTAAAAACTACTTATATGATTTATTTTTTATAAAAGTTATGATTAGATACTTTAAATTCATAAAAATTAAAATCTTCAAATTAGACTTAAAACTTGTAGGTTAGAATTATTCCTGATTCTAGGAGTTCATTCGTTCCTTGTTGTATCGATAGTTATACACAGTTCAGTTCTGTATGCTACTTCGTCTGCACTTATACTTGTGTGTATCATAGGTGTTTCACAACATTTCGGTAGTATCAAGTTTTCAGCACTGTTGTTGGGAAACGACGTCGAATTTCTAATTTTAGAAACATTTTAGTTGAACCGTTAAGATTTAGATTTGAAAATTATTGTGTCATTCTTCTTCTATAACTTACTTGATATTTTATGTGTTAGAAAATTCAAAAATATTATTTTCTTATTCTTTTTTTTACTTTTTGCATCTTCAATTGTTTTACTTCATTTTTTTTTTTGTGAATATTGCTTGTGTATTATAATTTTTTTCTAGTTTTGGGTCCCTCATTTGTTAGTTCTAGGGTTTTATGCATAGGAATGGACTACCTGAACTCTTACCGGAATTTGAGAGAAAAGTAAAAATAAAAAATAAAAAAAAATCAAAAAAATTAAAAAACTAACAAAGAATTTAGGAGAAATGATAATTTCTCAAGAAGAGACTATCATGTCAAGATCACTTGGGGAATTTGTCAACCCCATGGTAGATGAAATCCATAGGAGTATAAATAACCCTACTTGTAGAAGTCTCTAATCAACAGATAGCTAGTTTCCTATATTTATTTGTGAATTTTCATTTGTTGGTGTCTCAGATGAAATTGTTAGACTTGTGCAAATGTTAGTTTGTCTATAAATATTCGATAGATCTGCCCAAATTATAGGTTGTTATCTACATTTCGACATTTGTTTGGATTGTCGGTAGGCTCATTTAAGGACCAATCCTTCTACCGCAACCCAAATAACCTCAACTTAACTTTTTCAAAATGAAATTTGTAGCGAAGAATAACAAAGAAAATCACTACATTCACAACCATAGAAACATCACGCAACTAAACAACCTCAATTGACATCAAATAAAATTGTTCGATTAGGAGTATGAACGATAACATGATCTATAGACATATGCATGACATGTTGCACCTGTTCCTTGTCTTAATACCCTCACTCAAAGCACGAAAAGGGGTGGTTTGACCGGTGAGAACGATTACCTTATAGAGTGAGTTCTACTCATGCATACTGATTAGCTTTTGAACATATCTTCTATGCATTCATCATTAAGGATTTGCATAGCCCATTACACACCTTGCTTCGACGCACTCAACATCAATTGAATTTAAACATTTGAGTGTAGTGAGGCATAAAACATTTAAATTTGAAATTTCAAAATAGTTTTGCATTAGTCTTAGAACATTATGCACAACATATATGCATAGACAGCTTGATTTATAATCAAGTTGTAAGGCCTATAACTCCTAATAAACAACGACCTAACCTATTTTGCATCATCAAGACCGGTCATGCATGGTTTTGAATGTGATTAGGTTATTTTGATGGCAGCCCTTTCCATGCAAGGTTATAAGTCCATATAGGATATGTTTCATCTCTCAGTGAACTTCACCCCGAGGTTGTTCGTCTAGCTATGTTGTGAATCCTCACTTTCAAGCTCCTGCATGATCGCATGTCGTACAGTATAAGTTTTAATAAAAAATCGGGGTAAAATATTAAAACCCTTCCATGAGAACGATAAGCTCAACCTCTTGAGGAAGAAATTTTAGCATTAATTGACTGTTTTCTTAAGTTGCTTTGGTTACTTAAGATGTAATTAACTACAGAGGCTTACCCTTGTAGGAAGAAGAAGACCCCATAACAAACAAAAAAACCTAAATCTTTGGTTGTGGGTTACTTTCATATGGTCCTCTTCACAGACATGCTTCAAAGGCCTTTCCGATCTAACTTTGAGCGTACTCTTAAATTCACTTCACAAAAGTCCTTTACAATTTTTTTTCTCGTTTGTCTTCGTCATCATGTATCCTTGCCTTCAGATCGATCTCTTCTCCCATACAATCTAAAAAAGAGTTTACTCGGAGAAGGGATTATACGACGATAGACAAGTTGGCGACTCCCCTCCAAACTGATGAAAAGATGCATGCCAAAAGGTCACGCCGACAAGTTCCCATATAAGTAGCGGACTCATAGGCATATAGAGCCTACAAATTAATCAAGTCATCTTAACGGAGAATCCTAATATGTCAAAGCACGCCCAGTTCATAAGGGTATAGGACAAATCCTTCTATCCCAAACGAGTGGCAACTCATCAGTATTCTAGTCGTCAAGATGCTGCCAAGAAAGGCAAAAGGAGCAATAGGGCTCAACAAGTGTAGTCAAAGAAAGGGAACAGTAGTCCCTAGAAAGTAAAGGTAGTCGAGTCAGGGTACCACAAACCCATCATCTCGAGCTACTAAAACCCTAAGTCTACCTGCTCGTGAAGGCAGTCGACCCAACACGTCCAGAGATCCCCGCTCATCAATCTATGTTCAAATGAATCTTGATAGTCCTAAGTTCAAATGAACAAAATTCTATCATATGGCTATCAGGTAGAGCTCAAAGAGATGTGACTTATACCGGCCACAATGGTGATGATGCCAAGGAAAGAGGGAGAAAGGGTTGTTCGGCTAGAAAGCTGGAAATACTCTAAACAAAATGGCTTACGCCCCGTCTGGCTCGAGGAGACTTCTAACCACCTAAGCGCACTAGACAACCACCTAAGTAAAAATCTATACTGAGTTAGTCAGGTTGGAGAAGTAAGGGGACTTCTCATAAGGACATGGAAATGATGCAATTGTCTGGAGGCCAATGTCACTAGTATGGTGGCATATTATTGGAAAAGTAAAAAAGGTGGTCCGACCCCGCATATACATGTTGGTCATAGATCTATACAAAATATAAAATTCAAACTTAGGTTCACTTGCTCACTCTGACTGTGGGGGCATAGAGACCTTCAAGCACACTAGTGGAGCTCTCCCACATATATTGTATAAGGGAGGATGGGACGAGCTAATTTAACCTATTAATTTTATTGTAAAATTAATATATGCTAACTACTTTATTACACTTACAACCTCTGAAGTTGGGACGTGAACCTACCGTTGCCGAGTTACACGCATACTCATAAGCAGCATTCAGACCAGTCATGGGTCAACAACAAATCTAAGGCAACACAGGTAATTTAGAAGATTAACATTTTAACAAATCAAATCATTATCGAAGCCTCTCACTTTTCTTAATCTTTTTTTTCATAAGACCTTCCAAAAATTAAAAGAGAGTCGAATCAAGCAATCAAGCTATATTAAGATTCAATATCATGATCTGTCCACGTACAAATTGTGGAGGGATGCTGCTAGACGTAAGAGGAAGGGGAGCGTTTATGGGTTATAGTCTTAGTTGCAGGCCTACGACACTCTTCCATTCTCCAGTGCATTTGTGGCCTCCACTTCTATTGCCCATGAGGATGAGTTTTGCAACAATCTTATATATATATATATATATATATCAAAAATATTGTATGTATCCAATCATACTATATATATATATATATATATTCCATAAAAAAAATCCAAATTATCCCAACTTCACATGACAAACTACTACACAGCACACTCCAAGCACACTCTAGAATCCCCCTCCCAGTTCTCCTTCAAGGTGACCCAAATTCAAACTTTTTTTCCACATATATCTTCTAGTAAATCAAATCAAAAAAATAATAAATAAATAAAAAACATTTTCAAACCAAGAATTTTTCTCCAGAATCTCGAAGTCAAGCATAGATCCCTTAACGCCCAGCTGGCCCACCGCCCCTTCTTCCCTCCAACCTGTCCGCCCCCTTACTATTCCGTGTACCCGCGTTTGAAAGCGATCCCCGCCGCCCACAACTTATTTAAACGCACCCCACTCTCTCCCTCCCCACTCTCATCCCCAACATGAACTCATTCCCAAACACCAATCTCACTCACAATCACTCCACTTCCGATGAAACCGCTTACATGACCGTCTCCTCCGCTCCTCCCAAACGCCGCGCCGGACGCACCAAATTCCGCGAGACTCGCCATCCAATTTTCAAAGGCGTCCGGCAGCGCAATTCTGACCGTTGGGTTTGTGAGGTGCGCGAACCCAATAAGAAAACCCGCATATGGCTCGGCACAATCCCCCCCCACGAGATGCGTGCCGGGGCGGCCATCGCCCTCCGCGGCCGCTCCGCTTGCCTGAACTTCGCCGACTCGCCCGCTCGGCTACCTATACCGGAGTCGTCGAGTCCGAGGGATATACAGCGGGCTGCCGTGGCGGCGGCGGAGGCGTTCCGGCCGGGGAGAATGGAAGCCGAGTCTTCTTCTTCGGCGGCGGCGGAGATGAGGGTGGATGATCCGTTTTGTATGGAGCTTGGAATGGTGGATTATTATTTGGATATGGCGGAGGGGATGTTAATTGATCCGCCGCCGATGCCGTCGGAGGAGGAGGGGGATGGAAGCAATTGTGATGTGTCGCTGTGGAGTCATTCTTTTTGAGTGTGGCAGGACGAGAAATAACGGCGCGTTTTTTTTGTTGGGGGGAATAACGGCGCGCCGGCTTGTTGCATATTGAAATTGTTCTTTTTTTTTTTTTTTTTTTTTGTGGTTATTGTAATAGTAATCAGGTGGGAGTGGGAAGGTTGCAAGGGAGAAAGTATTAGGTGCGGTCATTTATGTTCGGATGATCATCTGAATGGATCGTCGTGTGATATAGGACGACTTAATTGTGTTTGGATCGTCGTCTGGATGTGAGGTTAGACGGACGTAATAATTTTATCACGGAATGAAATGATAGTTGGAATTTAAGAGTTTTCACATCTCTAAATTTTATTATGGGGAAAAATTTGATTGAAATATTTGACAAAAAAATTTTCATTATTTTATCCATGTGGCAGGAGTATGCGGCAGTACATGACTATAAAAACTCCGAGCTTATGTGAGTTCTGACTTGGCTCGTGTTCGGCTCGTTCGAAATTGTTTGTGTTTGAAATTGGCTCGTGATCAGTGTGTTCGTGTTCGGCTCGATTTAAATATTTGTGTGCGTGTTCGGCTCGAAATTGGCTCGTTAAACTTAAATTGAGACAAAATAGATGTAAAGTGTCGATTCTCACATGAGGTGTTATGATTTAAATTTAGACATAAATATATATAATATATTATTATATAAATAATATATATAATATATTATTATATAAATAGTTATATAATTTTTTTTTTATTTCGAGCTAAAACGAGCCGAACACGAGCGAACAAGGAGTTGTTCATGTTCGGCTCGTTTATAATTCGAGCTTTAAAAATTTGATCGTATTCGGCTCCTTTACTTAACAAACGAGCCGAACACGAGCTGTTCACAAACAACTGAGCTTTTTTGACAGCCCTATGCGGCATGCACGTATGGAGTCAATATCCTTTAAATTAATTCAACAAATATTATTTAATTGCTCATAATATTTAAGAATTAATAGAGTACGATATTGTTGCATTGATAAGAAATCGCATATTTATGCAGATAATGTGGGCTGCGCCGGCCGCGATGTACATTTTTAAAGATAATTAAACTATATTAATGGGGTAATAAGGTTGCGTTGAATGAAGGATGCAGGACGTTGATGTTTTTTTTGGAAGGTTTACATACATACTACTCAATTTTTATGTATTTACATATGAAAGACAAAATTTCAATTTTTACATAGATGTTATTTTATCTATTCCTAAAAATATGTATTTCATTTTTTTATGTTAAAATAGTGATATTTTTTATATGATGTGGAAATTTTGGATTTTATAAATGTAATAATAAGAAAAGTTAAAGTGTAGATATGTAAATACATAAAAATTGGGTGGTATGTGTTTAAATGGCCCCTTTTCTTTGATAATTTTCATATGATAAGAACTAAGAAACTGAACTGTGACTATTATAACTGCGGTGAATTCGATACATAATTTGTTGAGATTTTGTTCAAATTAATGAAACAGGCTAAAGTGCTTGATTATTTTGTCTTTTTTGTTTAATTAAAAATTATGGGGATTATCATTTGTTCATTGCTCATCCAAATCAACCAAGATGTTCATGATAAGATTGAAGCGACACAATTCATTGGCTTGAAATTTTTCTAAAACTTCGTTAGGTGTAGTCTTTTATAACTTGGACACATCTTCAAAGTCTTTTTGTTATCTTTCATTCAAGCCAAGTTATACTGTCTCGGTGAATATCCAGAGACTTAAAGGTTTTCTACAATGAGAAAATTGGCATTTAAGAAATAAGTTCGCAATGCATTCTCACTTTCTTCATCACTATTGAAAATGTGTTTAGATTTTGGAATTATGTATTTGTTATTAACGTAGGAATTGATGAATCTTGCGTGAAGAAGAAAACATTTTGTTAGAGCCTCAACCATTTTGTAATAGCATTTTAATTGGCTCTTCAGATAAAACTATAATATATGAGTTTACATACATATTTCTTATGTATATGCATATATATCATCTGAATTATCATATTTACATAAACTCAAATTTTTAATATCACGAGAAAATTAGTAAATTTATCACTTATTCACATGAATATGTATAAAGACCCAATGTTTGGGTATAAGATAACACAATTATCTTGTTGTGAATACATAATTTATTATAATACGAATATGCACCTGTCGGCACTATTTTTGGTGTGGGGTTTGCCCGTAAGAAGCTGTCGGTCATCAGAATTGAAATTCCGTTGCCCGCTTCGGAAGGACGTTTAAAAAAAAATTTAGTTTTGAAAAAGATGAAGTCAAACTGACCTCACAATTTTCATAGTTTAAATGAAAGAGCGCTTTACCTCAAATCCTGTATCTATCCCGAAGGATGAACACAAGAATTGAGGGTGAGACTCGATCAAATAAACTAGAGAAAGTTATGACATCTGTTTGGTCTGCGAAACCAATGTATTGGCCGACAAGTTCCCCTATTTAATATAAAGAATTAAATAGGGTTTATATTATGCTGGGTTCGGGAAAAGCTTCC
>NW_018165205.1:155507-156056 GCF_001263595.1 Phalaenopsis equestris | reverse complement strand
GTATATAAATACAAGCATAAATAAAAGTGTGGTAAGAAAGTACAAGAAAGACTGTAAAACGCTGTAAACTGTAAAAGTGTACCTGGCGAGTCTTCTCGTTCCACCACCTGAAACTCAAAATGCATGTCAGAGCATTTATGTATATAGAGCTGGAAAAGTAAAGTTTTGGAAATCTTCCTAACTCTATGTTGTGTATTTGGGTCCTTAAATTTTAAGGATAATATTATTAAGTAAAACATATTAAGTTTAAAAGATCCCTAAGGTATTCACCAGATTAAGAGTAAGAAGCAGGTGCATGCAACTTTCTTAATATCTGGTAAAAGCCTTGAGTCCATTTAAACTTTATTATGTTGCTTAATAATCCATCCTGAATATCCTGATGCTCAGTGAATATTGATGTCTTGATTATTCCCAAAAATAAAATAAATGTCATTTGTCTTTTTAATTCGAAAATTATATTGATGAAGACCCTTTAGGGGGCAAATTAGTGTTATTGAGAACACTTAGCCAAATTTTTAGTCCTAATTGGACTTGTGGTGTTTTAAAAGA
>NW_018165205.1:152875-153414 GCF_001263595.1 Phalaenopsis equestris | reverse complement strand
TTCTTCACACCTTCGTTATACTCCAAAGAGCTTGAGGATGAAGCCTCTAGCTCTGGTGTAAAGCCTAAGTATGAATTCGACCACAGCCAATTTCAGGTGTTGGTTGAGGGCTATGGTAGAGGCTCTGTGGAAGAGTAATTTGATAGGGCTTTAGCTTCTTTCACTCTTGTGAAGGTGTAGGACCAATCTATTGGGAGTTTGGTGGTGTATAAGTTGGGATTGGGTTTTGTCGTGGTTTCGGGCAAGGATTTGAGCTCAAAATTGGCTTTCTGTGGTGAAATTGTGGGGGGGAAATGAATTGAAATGAACTTAGGGACTCTTAGAGAAGCTCTCAGAGAGGTTTGGAAGGCCTCAGTGAAAAATTTTTTACCACACCCCTCCATGGCCGTGAGGGGTAGATTTTATAGAAAATGGCCAATGGGGAGCTTAGCTGGCCATTTGAGAGCTTAGCCCCACTGCTTTAGGTGTCAAGCAGAGGGGTCCTCAGCTCAATTTGAGCTGAGGTGGCTCCTTGGCATGAATTTGGGTTTTCACCATGT
>NW_018165205.1:143373-151854 GCF_001263595.1 Phalaenopsis equestris | reverse complement strand
GACCAAGGCGTAGTTTGACAAAATGAAATTGGGAATATTTTAGATTTATTGGGATTTTTTAGGAATTTTTGGAATTTTTTGGATTTTGGGTCATGGAGGGGTATCTTGGTAATTTGGCCATTTTTTGGAAATTTTGACAAATTTGGGTGTATTCAAGGTGTTTGAAATGGGTTTTGATCAATTTTTGGTATTTTGGCAAAAATTTGGGAATATTAGCCAAATTTGGGTCCCAAGGGCAGTTAGGTAATTTGGAGGTGCCTAGGGGCAAAAGACCAAGTTAGGCATTTCACATAGAATTGGATAGATATTCATTCTAAATGAACCATGGATTAATGTATTATGAAGATATGGTGTATCCTAGTTCCAAGTCAACACCCAGGGTCGACCCTAAAGCCAAGTAATCCTATAGGGACTCTTCTTGAATTCTCTTATAATGATCTTACCTACTAAATGCTAGAGGTTAAGCTCAATATGTGGAATTTGAAGTTGAGTAAAAAGAAGAGTTTTGAATTTCTAATGGTGGGGTACCTCTTCTAATTTTCTAAGACTAGTCAATAGGAAAGTCCTATGGCTAGACATAGGCTACTAAAGAAGTTTCTAGACCTCAACCAAAAATGAGGTCAACAACACCATAGCACATATGTTTCTATTTTCTAATATATTTCATATAATCATTAATTTGCATTATATTATCGAATAGATGTGTTTTGTGACCATGCAATGCTGGTGTTATTAAAATTTAGAAATGAATTCAGTTGAATGTCTAAATGACTATTTATTTATAACTTTTAAATTTGATGCCCGTTAGTTAAAAGTTTAAAATCAGGATCAGAAGAAGAAATATGATGGAGGAAAGCAAAAGAATATCAAGCTTTAGAAAATTCTGATGAATCTTTCTTCGTTGTCAAATGAGATAGTGGTGATTTGAACTTCTTTAGAAGGATATCAATTTCAGTTACTTTATCACTTCATTAATACTTTACAAAAATAATACACATTACTTGCAAGTGATGTTAAAGCCATTGAGATGATTACAAGTTCTATAGAGAGTGACTGGAGTTGAGGCTTTTGTGATTACTCAAGATAGGGTTGAAGCTATTGTGCATTCCCAAGTAAAAAATGTTAGGGTTGGTAGCACAATGATAGATGGTTCTCGCAATCCATTTGATGGCATTCAATGTGAATACATTGAACTTAGGAGTACTGTTGATTTTACACAATTTAATGATTCTATCCCCTTTAAAAAAATGCTCTGATCTAATTTTATCAAGAGTAATTTTGAGGTGAATATCAAATGCATTAATAGAAGGCAAGTTATCCCTATTTTTTCTCATAGAGGTTTTCCTTGGAAAGTACATGCATCTTTATATGCTGATAGGCAATATTTTGAGATTAAAAAGTCATGCTCAACCCTTATACACCCAGATATTAATAAAAGCAGATAATAAATAAACGAATTTACCTTGGGTAGCTCAGCAAATTGAAGAAATCGTTTGAAAGAATCTTAATATCCCCCAAAGCACATCAACAATAAATTGGAGAGTATGCATGGACTATAACTACCAATCATGAAATTATGGAGGTTTAGAGAAGACACCGTTAACACTATTTTTGGACCTATTGATGATAATTATAGATGGTTTCCTACATTACAAGCAAAATTGGTTGATAGAAATCTTGACTCATACATCACTTATACTTGCAACAAATATGATGGCTATTTTAAGAGGTTTTACATTAGTTTTAAAGTTTGTATTGAAGGTTTTTTAGTTGGCTCCATATATTTGATTATTCTTGATGCTTGCCTCTTGAAGTGAAAGTACTTAGGTGCTCTGCCCTCTATAAATTCATTGGATAGTAATAGCAGACCCTTCACTTTATGTTTTGCATTGTTGAATCCAAATTGAAGAAAAGTTAGAAATGGTTCCTTGAATGTTTACCAGTTTCAATTATCTTTAACTTACAATATCTCTCATTTAACTTACATTATCTTTAACTTACCAAAACATATTTTTTTTTATACAAAGCACAAGATTTGTATATAACATCTTTGAAAAAGCTTAAAAAATATTTTTGTTGCAACGAAAATCACAAAATTTGAGACGTGATTTGGTTAGCAGCTAGTGCATACACTGAAATTGAGTTTGATTGCAATATGAATAATTGTATACACTTTGTCCACAATAGTATTATTACTTGTTTGATTTGTTGTATAAGTAATACAAAAGTGCATTTATGGTTGACATAAGAACTAACTCTTCTGAATTGTTCAATGCATGGGTTAAAGATTCAAAATTAAGTCGATAGTTAATTTAGTTGACATGATTAGGGTTATTCTTATAGAATGAATATCTCAAAGGAATTTGACTGCATCTATGTGGCAAGGGGAGTTCATTCCATATTTCGAGGAGTACATTAGAGAGATGACTACTGTGAAAAATCAATTTATTATAAGAAAGTCAATGTCACAAAAAGCATACGTTGTGGGTCGTAGCAGAAGATATGAAGCATATATAGAAAGTAGGAGGTGTGATTGTAGACTATGACAAATAATTAGATTATCATGTATTCATACATCAATATTTATTGGAAATAAAGAGCAACTTCAATGTTCATGCTATTATGTCACATGTATGATGTTCACTTTATTACATTGACTTTAATTTGATTCTTAAATTAATTATTTTTATCCCTCCAAATTTAAGGTACAAAATAGTCATTGATGTGGGGGCGTCAAACTCTTTAAGATCATAGGCAACCAAATGAGAAATGATTTAAATTTTCATAGAAAATAATACTAAAAAAGTCAGGAGTTAACATAAATATGGGTGTTGTGGTCTTTGGGACCATTATAAGACATCTTGCATAAATCTCAGTGGCCATGAAAATTCTCAAATATCAGAAATGAATAGTGGCATGAACATTCATCTCGAAACCAACAAATGGTAATTGTGGATTTCATGCAAAATTATTGGTCATAAGGGAGAGCATGGAAATAATGTTTCTCAGTAGATTTAGGTCTCATTTGAGAGAGCGATGCTTCTCCTTTCCGTTACAGAGAATGTAGTGAGATTGCTCGTCGTTTGTTTGGTTGATTGACTCCTCTAAGAATTACTTCTACTGCAATGACTTATATTCCATTTTTGAATCGCAACATAGGAGCTCCTTTCAGTTGTTTCACACCTACATTCAGATGCCTTGAAAAATTAAAGGTCAAAATTACCCTCAAATTTTTTGTCTTCACTGATAATCTCTCTGACCATAACAGAACAGAGGAACACAAATCCTTTTTCTAATATTCTCTCATGAAAAAAATATTACATCTAGAATCTAGACGTAGTTTTGTTTCTAGACTCACAATACTACGACATCATTTGTGAAGTGGTGAGACCTAGTTTCACAAACATAGAAAAAAGTGAAAAAGAACTATTTTTTCGCCTAACTTGGCCTCAAAATTGTCTATCGTATAAAAAAAAAAGAGTCGTATTATGATGATATTTTTGTGATATTTTAGAGGCATTTTAGTGTTATTCTAGTGGTATTCTTGTAGTATACTAGTGATATTCTTATGGTATTAGGGTGGTATACTTTTAGTAGTTTTGTTGTATTATGTTGGTATTTGGTGGTAACTTGATGGTATTTTGGTGGTATACTAGTGATATACTTGTGGTATTTTGGTTGTATTATATGGCATTTTGGTGGTATTTGTTGGTATTTTGATGATATTCTGGTTGTTTTCTTGTTGTATTATGTTGATATTTTAGTGGTATTTTGGTGGTATTCTTGTGGTATTCTATTGATATTATAGTGTTATTCTGGTGGCATTCTTTTGGTATCTTGACAGTATTATTATGGTAATATAGTAGTATACTAGTGATTTTCTAGTGGTATTATGGTGGTATACTTTTGATATTATGGTTGAATTCTGGTTTATCAACAGAATACCGCAAGTATATCACAAAGTCACTAAAATACTACTAGAATACCGCAAGAATATCATCAAAATATAATAATAATACCACCATAATATAATCAGAATATCACAAGTATACAACAAGAATATCATAAGTATGATAATAGAATACTATAAATATATCACCATAATACCACTAAAATATCACTAATAAACAACCGGAATACCACAAATATACTATCATAATACCATCAGAATACCACCAAAATATAACTAGTACATCTCCAAAATATAGTTAGAATATCATAAGAATATCATCAAAATTCACTAGAACACCAGAAGAATACCACAAAAAACCCATTATAATACAACCATAATACCGTCATAATATCACTAGAATATCATAATAATACTATTAAAATACCACCAAAATATAACCTTAATACAACAAGAAAATCGCAAATGTAATACCACCAAAATACCATTAAAATACCACTGGTATACAACCAGAATAACACCAGAATACCATCAGAATAGCACCAGAATACTACCAAAATATTATCATAGCACAACTCATTTTTTTCGATAGAACAGGTGGTCTTCAGGCTAAAATCACAAATGAGGGAAAAATGAGAAAAAATGGTGCATATTGTATGGCGCCATAGCGCTGCCCCCTGACGCTGTAGCTCAACAGATGCACGCAAAGGGCACTATAGCGCCCAGACTGGTGTTATAGCGCCAGTAACTTCCCTCCTAGAAGATACATTGAATGTGACTGAATTTTAAAGGGGTGTTTGTAGCAACCAATGGTTATTTTCAGAGATTTATTAATATAGACAAAAATTGGATGAAAGAGAGGGTTTTTATGTAGCATTTGAAGTCCCTCTTTAGTGTTTAAGTGTATGTTTTAGTGTGTTTTTTGTTGTAAGAGTAAGAATTTGGAGATTTCTTCAAGGAGACTCTAGAATTTGTGTTGGGGAGAAGACATAAGGTACTTTGTATTTGTGTTTAAGTTTTTGTTTCTAAGACTTGGATTTCAACACAAATTTGGTGTTTTTATTTTATTCTCCATAAATTCTGAGTAGTTCATTTTCTTTCTTCTTGCTCTTGGGAATTAATCTTGTGGGATGAGAATGATTTAAAAATTTCTTTTTATTTTTAAAAATTATGATGACATTTTTTACCGATTCTTCATTGACTTTATAAATTGACCACTTGTGAGTTTAAAATCCATTGAGAAACATAAATACCTAGGAGGGCTATGATTCCACCCATCTAGTGAGTGTCACACTTCATTTTGGGCATAGTCATTGTGATCACCTAAAGGGGAGTGCAAATAAATAGGGAGATAAGTTTTGATGGGTGTTGAATTGATATTTTTACGATAACAGACTAGATTCTTTTTCAAATTTGGTTTAGAGTTTGTATCATAAGGGTCTCTAGTAGGTCCTATAGAGAGGGCACAGTGAGTAATCTGGAGGTGAGAGGTCAGAATCTACTCAACACTACTACACAACCTGGTGAAGATCTCTAAATTAGTCAATATTCTTTGCTAGCATTGGGAGGGGTTAAAGAATAGGGATACTCTTATTTGTCACAATAAATCATCATATTTTTAGTCATTTAAATTCTACATAAATTAATATCTCATTGCAAGGGGAAAGTTCTTTACACGAGATCTTTACATATTATTCAAACTCGTTAGAATTACTTTTATTAAATTGTTAAATATAGTTGTTTCCATCTGCTTTAATTTAATCTTAACAGTTGTTGTCATTTTATTTTCATTTAAATATGCAATTTAAATAGAATTTTCTCTTGAGTTTAGCAAGCCAATTTAAATAGTTCAATTATCATCGTGGGATCGATGCTGGAGTTTTTAAGAAAAATCCTGCATTATTTGAAATGATACGTATACTTGCGTAGTTCATATGGTATGAAGTTTTATTATTTATTTTACATATCATTACATTTATTCACACTAGCCTTTGAATATAATTTGGGTCAAGTTTCTGGTAATATTTTGGAGATTAAAAATACATGTAATTCGGGTCGGGTCAGGCGTGGGTGAATTCTCGCGAGGAACTCTCAGAGGCCGAGTTCCCTGAGACTCTCATTTCAAGAGCGGCGGCTGATCATTCCTCTGGGTCATCACCGCATAGAGGGATTTAAATTGGTCCATAATCTGCACCTGAAACGCCTAAACCTTTTCTTGGATGTCTCGCTACACTGCTTCTATATTGAATTCCATAAAAGATGCATTTATTTGTGAAATTTATCCTCCTTAATTTGCTCTGCTTCTTGTCTTGGGTGCACTACCTTTTAAGATGTTAAATCTTAAATCGTCCTTTAAATAAAACACCCATCGAGAGTTAGAGCTGGGAGAAGGAGAGTAAGTGCCCGTTTGGATCAGCTTATTGGGCGCGGTGGCGGTTTGAAAACGCCGCAATGGTGTTTGGAAAGCACATTTGCACGAGCGTTCTCGTACCGCTGATACACGATATTAGAGAAAAAATGCAAACTCGGAGAAGCCTGACTCCCTTCGCGTCCTGCGCTTAGTTCACGCGTTAGGGTGAAAAAGATCTTCCGTGCCCCTCTCTGGTCCCCCTCGTCCTCGCCTTCAGCCTCTTCCTCGCGGACGTTGAGACAACAATTCCACTCTCTGCTCTCCCTCGCCCTCGCCCGACAAACGAAACCATAGTTTTTCGCCTGCTATGCACCATTGCTTTCGACCGTTCTCTGATTTTGCTAGATTTGGTTTGACCCTTTACTTGTGCCTCGTTGCATCTTTCTTTAGATGCACCATTGCTAGTTTCAGAGGTTATAACAGTTTTTATGGAATTTTGTATGAGTGATTTTGCTAGATCTGAAATTTGGAGGCAATTTTTGTTTGGATGCTTTTGACCCTTATCTGATTTTACTATATCTGAAATTTGGATGCAGTTTTTGTTTTACTTATGCTTTCGACCCTTCTCTGATTTTGCTAGATTTTGCTAGCTCTGAAATTTGGATGCAATTTTTGTTCAGCTATGCTTTCGACCCTTCTCTGATTTTGCTATAACTGAAATTTGGATGCAATTTTTGCAAAATGTTTGTGGCAAGCATTCAGGTATATTTCTCGTTGCGGTTTCTACAAAATTGGTGCAATTACCATTGTGTTTGAATAATTTTATACATGGAATAACATATATCACTTTTAAAATTTGAATGCTTTGTATGTTGATATGAAAGTTTAGCCATTAGATATATCGAAGTATGGCTTATATGTTTTTATGCTAATATGAAAGTTTAGCCATTATATATGCTACAGAATTGGCGCAATTACCATTGTGTTAGAATTATCCTATACATGGAAAGATGAGTTCTTTACATCATTAGTGATAATTGTCGTTGTTGACATTTTGAGTAAGAGAATGACTTTAATGAATTTAAAGTTCATGATGCGGAAGGTGTGGCTGAGATGACTATTATGAGAGAGTCTATAACAGATGTTATTTATAGCAGCTAATCCAACAAGTATTTCTTTTCTTCGTACACTATAGATTTATTATGATGTGTATTTTTTTTTCTTTTTTGGGATAAGTTCTGACATTCAGTTTTTTTGTTTTTTTTCGTAGTTATAGCAATATGACTTCTAAGATTTCAGTGACAGACATAGATGTTTTTTTTTACTGTGGACTGCCGGTTCCATTACTCACGTTACTTCAGTCTCATAACAGTGGGAGACAGTTCTACGGTTGTCGCAGGGGTGTTTCAGCTCATTGCGGTTTCTTCAGATGGGCCGACACTTCCACATGTTACACTGCCAGCAGTGATGTGAATCCGATGTTTTCCCAAGGTGATAGTGCAGCTGAGGACATGCGTAGCTAGAGTTTGAAATTAAATATTTTATTATTTCTCATTGTAGTTATACTTGTCTTTATCCTTTTTTTTCTGATACTAACGCGAGTGTGAGAACTGTATGTCATCTTTTGGAACTCGTCTGTGATGATTTTATGCTTCTGCACTATACACTTATGTACTACCAATAAACAATTCTGAATAAGCTGCCTCAAACAGTTTTACCAGACAAGGGCAGGAAAGTCATTTATACAACCATAACTACTAATAAGTTATTCTGAATAAGTTATCCCAAACAACAATGCAGATTTTATCAGAATAATCTGCTTATTAGCAGATTATAAATAATTGTTGACCTCACTTTTGGTTGAGGTCTAGAAATTTCTTTAGTAGCCTAGGTCTAGCCATAGGACTTTCCTACTGACTAGTCTTAGAAAACTAGAAAAGGTACCCTCACCATTAGAAACTCAAAAATTCTTCTCTTTACTCAATTTGAAGTTCCACATATTGGTCCTAACCTCTAGCACTTAGTAGGTAAGATCATTATGAGAGAACTCAAGAGGAGTTCCTATAGGATTACTTGGCCTTAGGATCGACCCTGGGTGTTGGTTTGAAGTTAGGGTACACAATATCCTCACATTATTCTAGCTAAAACCAATTCATAAGAACCCAAAATGAGGATTTTATTGATCCACAGTTCATTTAGAATGGATATTTATCCAATTCTA
>NW_018165205.1:114143-137246 GCF_001263595.1 Phalaenopsis equestris | reverse complement strand
TCTAAGATGTAATTAACTATAGGGGCTTGCCCTTATAGGAAGCTTTTCCCGAACCCAGCATAATATAAACTCTATTTAATTTCTTATATTAAATAGGGGAATTTGTCGGCCAATACATTGGTTTCGCAGACCAAACAGATGTCATAACATTCTTTAGTTTATTTGATCGAGCCTCACCCTCAATTCTTGTATTTAATCCTTCGGGATAGATACAAGATTTGAGATAAAGCGCTCTTTCATTTAAACTATGAAAATTATGGGGTCAGTTTGACTTCATCTTTTTCAAAATTAATTTTTTTTTTAAAAAAAAACGTCCTTACGAAGCGGGCAACGGGATTTCAATTCCGATGACCGACAGCTTCTTACGGGCAAACTCCACACCAAAAATAGTGCCGACAATAATCAATAGCTGCCCCAAAGAGACTCTAAGAAAGAGAGTGGAGCCGAAAAGGAATTCTTGAGAAAGGAGTCGAGGGGAAAAATACCTTTATTTGTCTTTAGACCTTTATTAAAAGTGGTTTTTTGTACAATTAAATAAAGGAAGGAATGATTGTGAAAACTGTCCTTAATGCAGTTAATGTGCTAGATTAATACAAGATTTGTGTTGTCATTTAAGTGTAATACAACCATCTTTATTAGATTGATGTATTTTAGTTTGGTTGACCAGAGCTTACTCCTGTTGAGCAAAACCAGTCGATCAACTAGTTGTGATCGAGCGTCCTTAAAAGAGGTTTAGGTAGTTGAGACTGTAAGCACGATCCGTTGATTGAATCCCAAGACAGTGTGGTCTGTCGACCCAATTGAGCGGTTGATTGTCGAATAGCTGGTTTAGACCAGGCTCATTCGGCTTGTTGCTTCGATTGCCCGACCATTGTCCTTGGCCGTATGATTGCTTTGAGATTCGTGCTTATAGTTTTGTCGTATACAGATTTAGATTTAAATTGAATCTAAGCTTTGGTAAAGTATTAGGGGATTGTTGTTCATCTGAACACATACCCCAACGACCGATTGCTGCTCATTGTTGGCAAGCCACTCGTAGTTGCGCGAGCGCGGACGCTGGTGCCGAGATAACAGTTGACGCTGCACCTATTGCTATTGCTATTGCTATTGCTTTTTGCTCTTACTATTGCCGCTCGCCGGCCATATATATTATTCAAATAAAAAAAAATAAATTCCTATATTTATTTTACACAAATTAACTAAACAATCTAATTATAATAGACTGTTTACACTTTTATTAAAAATTTTTTACGGGCAATCAAACAATAAAATATTACGTTCCATTTTGAAATTCATCGAACCTAGCAACTATAAATTATTTTTTCGCCTCGCCACCCAGTAAAAGCCGTCCGTCCGTTTCGGTTCCCGTTTCCGGCTACTCGACATTTATGTGGCTACTCTGTTAGAGTGCCGCCTTTCGGATTATCTGCAGATTCAAATCCCAGCAGCGATGAAACGAGGACGTGCTGGCATTTCTGATTCTGCCATCGATCCCACCGACTTCCATGTACTTCTCCATCACCCATCCTATGCTTTTATGGCTCTCTTCGCCTTCATGAAAACCCTAGCTTCCACTCCGCTTCTTCTCTGTGCTGCTTTCTCATCTGATAGCTCGTTTTAGAATAGGAATCTTCCTTTATTTTTGTCTTCATATTGAAAGACTATACCTGGATTAGTTACGAGGCTCTCATTGTGTCAGAAGAGGAGGAAGAAGTCTGGTGCTTGAAAGAAAAGTGCGATAGTTGATTTTGTTGATTCTGTGGAGTGCTACTTATTTCACTGTTCTTAAAAACATCTGGGAAGATACCTCAATCTAGATATGTGGTGTGAGTCTGGATACGGTGTAAGCGTGAACATGGTAGAAGAACGTTATGATTTTCAGTTCTTTGGCCTTACATACATAATCAACTGATACTGGGATGTAGGACGCTTTGACCTGTTCCGGGAAATTAAACTTTTTGGTTTAATTATTCAGGGGCTAGTCCTAATATGTAATTCACTCTCTTAGATTTTGTTTGTAGGTCTCTTAAAGGTCTTTTTTTTCCCTTGATTTTTTTAATCCTCTAGCTGGTTACTTGCAAATTAAACTTTTTGGTTTAATTATTCAGGGGCTAGGCCTAATATGTAATTCACTCTCTTAGATTTTGTATGTAGGTTTTTTAAAGGTTTTTTTTTTCCCTTGATTTTTTGGATCCTCTAGCTGGTTACTTGTGCCTCTTTCTTTCTTTCTTTTATAGATCAATTGATGCTAAAGATAAAAATTTACGGATTTTTTATTTTTGGGAAATTTTAAGGCATACCATACAATTCCTTTGTTTACTTGTCTAACACCTAATGTTTGTTATTTACATTTATAAAGCATTGGTTTCATTAAATATGCATGAAAATGTGTATTTCACATTTATAAATCTTTGGTTTCATAAAAGTGGTATTTTTGATGCGATAACAAAGATTTGAGTGTTATGTAAATATGAAAGTTTAGTTGTTAGATATTTAAATACATAAAAACTGTGTGATATGCATGAAAGTGCTTCTTTACTTTTTGGCATTGTCTGTCCTTTCAATGCTCAACCGAGTTCATAATTTAACTATGACAAGTATAAATAGTTAATTTTTTTCTTAGGTAAAATGTTGTTCATGCCTTTTCCTGTTCAGAAGTAGAATTAAATTGAGTTTGGTCGTGTGAAGTTGTCACATTGTCCTTAAATCATGTAGTTACGGAGTAAGAGGGTGATGGAGGCACCATCTTCAGGTGATCTTATTGTAGAGGCTTCTCATCGTGATGTGTGGGAACGGCCACCTTTGGATGTTCAACGGGCAAACTTATCATTGCAACATGTGAGGGCACTTAATACACAATTTTCAAGGTAGACATATTTCTTGTTGTTATTTTCATTTTTTGGCAATATGGCCCTTGTATACTTATTCTTATACGCTTTTTCTGTCAAATGATCTAAGGTTTTAAAGCATGGGCACTGACATGATATAGGAATATGATATAAATATAGTGACATTACATAACCATAAAAGGGCAAAACACACAATAGATGTATTTTTTTTTAATTAATTATAAATATAAGCTGTACTATCAAAAGACCTACTATTAAGATTTTCTCTTTAAAAGAGTCACATTTTGAAGTATAATATCAGATATGGCATAAAATCTTAATGATAAAAAAAGCTAATATTAACATTATCATAGTTATATTTTAATATTTCATTTGGTGTGCTTGATTTCCGGTAGCATTTGTATTAATCAGATATTAGTTTGTTGATATCAATATTTATTTGTCTGTACAAAATGTTAATAACCCAAAAATGGCATGTATTTTTTAAAATAATCTAAAAAAATGTGAACACATTGATCTATAACTAATTCGATGCAACCCACTTAGCAATGTAATCTTATTAACCTCTAAGATGGATGCCATCTTCAGCAGCACTCTCATCATCTTTGAAGAAAAAATTCCATAGTTGATTCATTGAAAAATGCACAATTCACCATCATTGCTCTCCCTAGCCAAGCCTAACTCTACTTTTAATTAAAAAAAAAAAAAGATTTACAAGATCAATGTTATTGACATATTAGAGGTGCGTGTGTGTGCTAGACACAAATGCGAGTTTTTGAAATGTTTGTGCTACATGCTTTAAAGCTTCCATGCGGAAGCTTTGTCCTTATAATAACTAGTTTCTAGCGGCAGTTATCCCCAATTTATTTGATAATGCATTTAAACTTGTTTACTTCCTAATTTGATCACAAAATTTTTTTTTGTTATTTGACCATTTTTGAATATATTTTTAGTAACTTTTCTTTTAGCTACTAAAATCCATTTTATGAACAACGTTCCTTGAATTTTAATTGTGAATTTGATCACACTTATCCACATGAAAACCTACTTCTTTCCCCTCCAATGATGACACATTTTCTCATCAACTTATGTGGAATACAACCTCTTACTTCTACGACATATAGCAAAATCTCATTTGCCTTTACATTCTTCTATCTCATGGCCCCATAATTCCTTTGCTCACTTATCATGTTTTCAATCTCCTTTCATTTGCTATTGAATGGAGGGACTCACACAAGATGATATAACCTATTTCAGCTTTCCATCCATTTTTTTCCCTATTACCAAAACCTCTCTACCCACTTAGTCCTTGCTGATCTCTTCTATTGTTGTTGAAATAGGAGATTTTGTAGCAAAATAACCTATTTCACCACAAAAACAAATTTAATATTGCGTTAATTAAGTTGCTTCAAGTGGTGACTTGGTTCAACTAGCCAACATTTACCAAGTTTGGTCTTAGCCACCAAGAGTACAATAATAACCAATTTCTTTTTACTTGCGTGATCATTATATTTGTTGGATAAAATATCAAGTGTTGTTGAGGATTCTTAGTGCCTTTTATGAGGGAAAGTTTGGAGGGGGAAAAAGTAGATTGGAAATTGAATTATATGGCAACAAAGTATATATAATGATGTTATATGCTAGAAAGAACTAGAGAATGTATCAAGGTTATTTTGAATTCTATGTAATTTACCCCTGGTTTAAAATTACCTCATGGGATTATTGGTTCATTAACTAAGCTTATTCTTGGAATAAGGTTCAAATATGCTTTTTCCTCTTTTTGTACTCGTGGAGATCTTATTTTTGATTTTTAAACTGTCTATTTGGCTTGTGCTTATGTAACAATTTTTATTTGAAGTTTTGGAAAATGTGATAAATATATTTCATATGGGAAAGGTGTGATTAAAAATTCTGTTTACAAGTATTAAATTAGGCTCTTTTCTATTTAGATTGATATTGTTATCTTTCCTAATTATGACTAATTTTAATTGCAATTTTTGCATATTTAAATTTTGATTTTTTATTGTTGTACATAATCTGCCCTGGACAATAAATTAGGCAATTTAGAGAAAATCCTTTCTTTCTTTTTTATGTCAATTGTGTATCAAAGCTCGTTGCTATTTGCCTTTTCTTTATAGCCAAAATGTCCATGAATGGAGCAAAAAGTATGGATTCCCCAGAAGCCCCTTTTGGTTCATCTTGCCAACTACTACCTTTTTTTGCCTTTGATTGGTGATCATTATCTCCTTCAAACTACCATCATATACTCAATGGGGCAATTTAGGGAATGATCTCAATCTGTTTTGTTGGTGATTGCGGGCAAAAAATGAATCATCTACCTTGTTGGAGCATCAAAACCATTACAAGATGGTGTAAACGGTTTAACAACTTGGCAGGATGAGATTTCCACGGCAATGGTTTGATTTATAAATTCATTCGTGTTTAAAATCACTTGGATTTATCTCTTCCACAATATTGCGAAGGAGATTTGGGATATCGTGCAGTAATGTATTTCAATATAAAAAACACATTAATGCTTGAGGGACCCACCTTGATAATTCACACTTAGATGCTAGTGTTGCAATTTGATACGTCACCACTCTTATTCAATATGCCAATAGATGGTTATATTTGATGACTCCATTAGGAGTTACCAATATGATAGTTTGAAATATATCCAAATGTGTAAGAAGGAATGTAACGTCTTTTAAACACAATATTATAACCTGATAATAATATGCATATAACAATGAAAATCATCAATATTTGTCAAAGTAAAAAAGAGTAAATATAAAAGATCAAATGCATACAACATGAAGCCAAAGGATGAATCATCCAATAGTACATTAAAGCAACAAAGGAGGAAAAAAATATTTGAACCAACTTGTTTGAAACCTGATGAAATTTGGAGTGATTATATATATTTTTGATTTTGATCTCGTTTGGGGAATAGTATTTGAAATCTTTTATCCTTTAGAATGCCATCATTTTTTATGCTTCCATTGGAAGCATCAGATTGGAAAGTTTTATCGTCATCCATGTCTTCACTGATAGGAGGGAGAGGGAAAACTTACATAGTCGATGAAAAAAATTTCAATGTATGCTTGCAAAATGTAGAGATCTTTTCTGTATGGTTAGCAAGGGCAAACATGATAGTCTCTGGATCTCAAGGAACGTCAGTTGACTCAAAATTTTGATTTCATATTTGAACTGAGTATAGATGAGCTAATTATTATGAATTATGAACAATCTAAATATTTGAATGGCCTTCTTGTGCCTAAATTTTATTTTCTTAGATTTAAATGAGTGTTTAAATAATGATAGATTTTTACGTAACGATATTATAAAAGGAATAATATGTTGGTCCTTCTTCAAATTCTATCTCTTGCCAACAAATTTACATCTTTTGCAATTTAAGAACATGTCCATTTTAATTAAAACCCTGACCACAAAAGACTTAGAAAGGCGAGCAGTAACAACCTTCAGTTGCAAAATTTTACTAAAAATAGAATTCAAGGAGTATAAAGTGAATGGAGTAAAGGAGTATTTTTGCAGCAATGAAAAGCTACTCGAACAAGTGTGATAGTTTGTTCGTCAGAATGTGCGTGATTTTGTTTTCTTTTGTGGGTTGAATAAGGATTTCAATGAAGTAAGAGAGCCTTTGCTAGGATTAAAATCTTTTCTTTCAGTTTGATGGGATGCATTGGAGCCCAAAAGAAATAAACTCGAAAGTTCACGTTCTAAACAACACTCTTTTATAATGAGATCAGAGTTTGTATTATTTGATTCACGTGGTAACAAAAAAAATTGATTGGGTTAAGTGTGATTATTGTTAGAAAAATCTGATCTCATTAAAGAATGTATTGAAAAATTCTTGAAAAAACAAACAAAATTGAAGTGAAAAAAAAAAATTAATATAACAGGGGATTTTAGCCACCTTCGCCAAGGGCAAGCTGGGTGATATTTCTTTTAGGAATGAACAACTTAATCAATTAAAACAATTCTCGATTTATTTAAGTTGTTTGCTAGTGCTTATGTGCTAATTACTATGTAATCCCAAACGATTAAATGCCAAATTCGAAGAAGGTGGCTAGTGGATTTTTAGGTTTTAAAAAGTGAAATCGAGAAATGACATTTTTTGCCTTGGTGAGGCAAGACAAGCCTCAAGGCGGATCGCTATGTAAGCCTTGAACAAAAAAGAAAAAAAAAGAACTTATATAAAAAAACCATAAATATGGCATAATCTATAAATAAATTAACTTAATTCATCATCAGTTAAAAATCAACACAATATTGTTTAAAAATTAATAAATACAAATAAAATTTGTTAAAGAAATTTAAAAACAATTATAAGAAAAGAAGTAAAAGATTTAAAAGAAATTTATTTCAAAGGAAATAATTTCCTTGCTCAGCTCGAGAATGTATTTAACAACTCAATTGCTCACAGTTGCTCTCAGCACTTCCCACTCATGACACTCCTTGCTTGTGAAGCTTTGTGTTCACAGCTACAGAGCAACAATCTCAAAATCACTTAAATTTTTTTTCTTATTCGAAATATCTTTAGTAAATTTCACATAACTAAACATCTGTTCTAATGCTCAAAAAAAGGAATATTAATTGTAAGTTTGAATATTTCTAGAAATCTAGAAAAGTGCTTATCTAACTTATTATTTTGAAGTCTTTGGGGAAACGGTGGTGGTAAGGCTTCTCTATTCTTTCCTCAGAGGCGAGTCAAGTTTTACTAAGTCTGTGGAAGGGTTCTCACCAGATCATTTAGGCTTAGGATCTAGCTCTTTAGGGCTACTTGAAATATCTTCAAGTCCTTCCCACTTCTTAATCTAATGGTTTTTACTTCATTTCTTTTTTCTTTAGGATTCACTTTAGTGTTATTAGATAACATTCCTTAGGGTTTATTATTCAAAGATTTATGTATTTGTCATAATTGATTATCGATATTCTTTATGGCTGCAGCTTGACTTTTAAACTGGTTCCCATTTGTAACATTATTTCTTACAGAGATAATTTTTTTCTTTAAATTGAGAGTTGGAAGTGAATTATGGTGGGAAGTCGGTCTCAGGTTATTATTGCTCTGGTTATTCTAATTTATACAAGATTAGATTGGTTTTAATCCCATTGTTGGTGCCTACACCTTGGTTATTATTATTCCAATTAAAATTTGAGTGATTTCTTCAGCTTGAGTTATTGTTATTGGAATGCGGGTTATTGAGTCTGTTATTAATTGTATTTATAGACTTGACAAAAGCATTACAAGGATACATTAGCTGACCATATGCATTGTCTTTTATTGCTAAAGATCCTATTGTTGGATTTAAGCCTAACTTATCCAATTTCTTGGATTTGTAGCTACTTCTGAAGTTATGATTGCTAACACGTGTCATTAACACCAACCACATTCCTAGGGTTGGCTCTCTAGAAGGGTCATTTAAAATTGTTTGTTATCATCTTTTTAATTAGTTTAAACTAATCCTCAAATGGTTTGGACGTTAGAGACCCCCATATGCAACATCTGTGATAAGCCTCAACGATCCCACCAAACTCATTATAGAAAGTTTGGATATTAAGCCAATCAGGTAAGCCATGGTGTGGGCATTTTCTAAGTAATTTCTTGAATCTCTTCCAAGCTTCATAAATAGACTCTTCATCTAGGTCGGTAAATGATGTGATATCGTTCTTAAGTTTGACATTCTTGATAGGAGGAGATATTTGGTCAAGAATTCTTGGGATAGGTCATTCTAATTGGTGATCGATCATAGTGCTAAAGAGTTCGACCATATCTCAGCCTTATCTCTAAGTATGAGAGAATAACATATGTCTAATAGCATAATTAATGACGCCATTATATCTGAATGTGGCACAAAATTTTAGAAAGCTAGCTAAGTAGAGTTTAAGGACTTCTGCGGGTGATCCCCAAATTGGTTGTTCTTAACAATTTGGATGATGACATGTTTGAGTTTAAAAGTAGCGGCTTCTATGGCAGAATTATTAATACTCAAGTGAATTTCTTCTACCTATGGGTTGACATAGTCCCTAAGGGATCTAATAAGTGGGAACTAAACATCTCGCTCCTTTGAATTGGTAATTAATGCAAGTTAGTAATATTCATGTATTGTGATTGAGATATCGACTGTAGCACATTGATATCTTAATATTTTGCACAAAATTTGCATCTAAACCGGTCATTTAGATTGTTAAAACTAATATGATCTAGTAATACGAAAGTAGTTTGTGAAAGGATTAGGTCAACATACACTGCTTTATAAGAATAGAAATATTGTTGTTAGAGTAGAGCAACCGTGTGGGGAAACACATAAATACGGAAGTTTTTACATGGTTAAGAAACAAATTGTAAGATGAATCACCAATATTTCTTAACGTCATCGAAAGAGGCTGAAAAATATCATTATTTCTGGTTGTAAAAAATGTTGAAATGACGTGAATAGGGTTAGATTGCTAGGTCAAATTCAAGGGAGGTTTTCTCACTTGATTAAAACCCAAATCATAGTTCGTAGGTTACAACCCTTTCCACAAATTAGGTTTAGTAATTTTAAAAAATTCACCAATTTTAACTCTTCAAGCTAGACTTAAAAATAGTATACTAGAACTTTTCATGTTTTGAAAATTAACTCATTCCTCGTGTGATCGATACATGAACTCAAATTTGTATATTACTTGAGCAACATGTATCATTGCGTGGTTGTCATTTGCCTCACAACAGTTCGGGCATCAAATTTTCATTATATTACTGATTAATAGCATATGTCTAATAGCATAATTAATGACGCCATTGTATCTAAATGTGGCACAAAATTTTAGAAAACTAGCTAAGTAGAGGTTAAGGACTTCTGCGGGTGATCCCCAAATTAGTTGTTCTTAACAATTTGGATGATGACATGTTTGAGTTCATCAAAAGGAGCGGCTTCTATGGCAGGGTTATTAATACTCAAGTGAATTTCTTCTACCTATGGGTTGACATAGTCCCTAAGGGATCTAAGGTGTTCTTCTGGTTGATTTTTTTGGGATTTTTTCGCTATTTTTTTATTTTAGGGTCAAAAAGTGCTAAATTTACGGTTCCAGTCCTATAAATGCAAACTTAAAAATAAGTTTATATCAATAAAAAATAAAGTAAATCAGTAATATAATAAAAATTTGATGCCCGAACTGTTGTGAGGCGGATGACAACCACGCAAGTATACATGTTGCTCAAGTAATATATAAATTTGAGTTTGTGTATCGATCACACGAGGAATGAGTTAATTTTCAAAACATGAAAAGTTCTAGTATATTATTTTTAAGTATAGCTTGAAGAATTAAAATTGGTGCATTTTTGAAAATTACTTAACCTAATTTTTGTAAAGGGTTGTAACCTACGAACTATGATTTGGGTTTTAATCAAGTGAGAAAACCTCCCTTGAATTTGACCTAGCAATCACGTGATTTCAATATTTGACAACCAGAAATAATAATATTTCTTAGCCTCTTTCGATGACGTTAAGAAATATTGGTGATTCATATTACAATTTGTTTCTTAACCATGTAAAAACTTCCGTGTTTATGTGTTTCTCCATGCGGTTGCACTACTCTAACAACAATATTTCTATTTTTATAAGGCAGTGTATGTTGACCTAATCCTTTTACTAACCTACTTTCGTATTACTAGATCATATTCGTTTTAACAATCTAAGTGACCAGTTTAGATGCAAATTTTGTGCAAAATATTAAGATATCAATGTGCTACAATTGATATCTCAATCACAATACATGAATATTAGTAACTTGCATTAATTACCAATTCAAAGGAGTGAGATGTTTAGTTGCTACTTATTAGAGATGAAAACAATGGGAATTCATTTCAAAACCGAAACAAATGCCATTAGAACTCTTATGGATCCATATTTTGTCGACCATCAAAATATGACAAATCTACTTTTACTTCAAAGCTCTGTCTTCTCTAATATTTCATGCCAAATATTTGGGGTAGTGGTTTCCTTTGAATGGTTTTCTCTTGAAGGTGGAGAGCCTCTGTTGCAGTTGAAGAATTTTCCATTAAAATTCTTGGATATCTATTTCCGGATTTCTTATAAGTGGCATTTTGTAATTTCTTACCGATCAGGTTTCCAATAATTATCTTCTTGGTGGTATGGTTGGAGGTTGGGATTGAGTCGGTGGGGTGGAAGGGTGTGTGGATGGTTTGAGTGGAAAAGGGAGGGCAACATTTTTTTTTTGGGATGGGGGTTGATTTGACAGCCTTAGTTTGGATAGGACTAGGATCGGGCTAGCCCTGATACCAAATAATATCAGGGTTTACCCAAACTATAACATCCAAAGAAATATTATTACTGAAGAAATCAATAGACGATTACAATCAACATATGGAAAGGGGAAATAACAACATACACGACATACGACACACAACTAGGGTTATTCTAGGGTAGTGGTGGTGGTTGTTATGGCTTGGGAAGGTGGCGGCAACACAGGGTGATGTGGAGCATCGGGCGATACATCAAGAAAGTAGTAGTTATTCGCTCTTCGGAATGGCAACGAGTGGATAGGTGGCTGGGTAGTAGAGAAATAACAATCATAAGCGGTTTCAGATGGATGGACAACTGAGAATTAACAATCATAAGTTTTCGATGGTTGGACAGCTGCTAGGATGCGAGGAGGTGGTTTCAGGTGGCTGTGACAACGAATCTGTGGCAGGGAGGCGGTGCCGAGTGTTTTGGACAACGGCTAGGTGGTAGGGATGCGGTCCTGGAGGCTGGAACAACAACAAGGTTGCGAGTGAGTTGGCTATTGGTGGTTGGAACAACTACCAATGGGATAGAGGGGTTGTTCAGGGGGTGGTTTTCTGGGACATCCTTCAGTGGAGAGGCAGCGAGGACAGGTGGTTGGAATTGAAAAACTATATGGAAAATAATAGCAGACAGTTGTTCTGGGGCGACAGTGGTAATGGAGGGAAGCCGAGAGCGACGCAGGGAAGATGCAGAAAGGGATAGGGAAGATAATCATCACCTCGGGAGAGAGATACAGTCGAACCACCACTCGAACCCTCAGATATAATCCTTGAAGGTAGGAGAGAGTGCCAACGACTATCGACAAATACTAGGAAAAGACTGAAATCTTAAAATACGAAAGCAATTATATAAGCCCTTGATAACTAATGAGTGACCCCACTGTTGAAAAGAAGCGCCAAGCCCAAAAGGAAGTGCCGACTGACTCTCACGGATGCTTGGGCTAGACCTTCCAAGTGCGCCCAAGCGTGACTCTGCTCTCGTATGTGGAGATGCGATCCCGCATTCCTTTTGATGCCCACGTCATCCCATATAAACTTTTGTCTCCACACACTTCTTATTTTTAAGTGTTTCCTTCCCATTAACCACCCTGAATGTGATCCCAAATTCTTATGTTGTATTCTTCTTATACACCATTTTATCACATGCTATATAAAAAATATGATGGTAAAAATTATCATATGGAACCTATAAAGCATTTTATGACTTCTAACTAAAAGTTTTATACTATTTTTGACGGTTTCGCAACTATGACCTCTCCACATTGCATTAGCCAAATGATATCCAACTGGAAGTACTACTTATTGAATTGGATTTGTTTTTTTTTCATTTTTATTGTTTCACTGAAATCCTGAAAACTTAATTCTCTTATAAAATATTTTTTGCATCATTTCCTTAAAAAAATTAATATAATTTCATATGCTCCTTTATCAACATTTTTAATAGTTTTTTTTAATTGTTGAAAAATTGGAATTTGAATATTGTATGCATACTATTTGAAATTAATGCCTTTCTTACTAAATTTTTGCAGTTGGATCCAGTCACAACTGCAAAATCATCTTGATGAATTATGGATTGATGGTGTCAAGGACTATTTGTCTCATGCTTCAAATATTTTGGTAATGCCTTCATTTTTTTTTTAAATTTATGATGGTTTTTAGCATTTCTTCATTTAAATTGTCATTTTAAGGTTTTTTTGCTGTTTGGTTTACATGTTTATTTGGTCCTTTTTTTTTGTAATGATTTCTTTAAGGCTTATCTACTTTTTGAGCGTTTTGAATGGAACTTATGAGCTCATGTTGCGATCTACTTTCTTCATTCTCTTTTAGAGTTTGCAGAAAAGACTTTTGAGTCTCATGGAATTTCATAGGGAAGATTAGAATACAGTCCTGTAGAGTTCTTCCGTCTAGCCAATGAGGGGGTAAGTTTTATTTTAATATTGGGGGATTGGATTTTTCAATGGGTACAAATGTCAATAGTTGATTGCTTCATGGGTCTGAGGTCTAAGTATATTCTTGATTAAGGATATCATTAAATTCTGGATTGTTAGTTGGAAGTTATGCTTATATTAAGGGATTGGATGGGGATTAGTGATCAACCTGATTAATAAATGGTTTCATCTCATTTAGGGTCAACCTGGTGGACCCAATCTACCAATGATGGAGGGTTTGAGTAGAAGCCATAGGATGCTTCCCTTCAGATATCCTTAGTTGATTGAGATGATAACATGTCAAAGGATGCATCGTTTATAACTGAGGCTTGTCATTGATCTAAAAGGTTTTGAGGGGACCGATATGCAATTGCACCCTATGACACATAAGTGTAAGAGCTATATTCCACGTGGCATCTTTGTTGTGAGACTTTATTAATGATGGTCCAGCACTTGTTGCTGGGGTTAACATCCGCATGGTGGAGGGCCGATTCTATCTATTGGTTGCCTCAAGGAGGTATGGGGTAGATCAAATTTGCTCATTTCAAAGCTTTACCTCTAGCATATGATAAAATGGCATGAAATTTGGTTGGTGTAGTATTCACTTATGCAAATTAATTTCAATGATATTAGAAGGCCTAAGCTGCTTTAGATATGGAGTTATTCAAAAAGTGGGCATTATAGGGTTTTGGGCCTTGTGGCCAACCTAAAGGCGTATATGAGAATTATGGGGTCATGCTTAGTATGTGGATGCAGATGGGACTTGTGAGGTATTGCTCAAATCAAAGTTGTTGATTGGAATTGTATATTTATGATATAGTTGGAGGATGGCGGATTATGTATTTCTTTCTTACAGAAAATATCTAGGGAGGCAAATAGATAAATCTCTGAAGGTTTGAATCAATTCCGTGACACATGCATGACTTATAATCTCTTAGTCAAAGGATATTCAAAGTTGGGTGTTATGACTCTACTCTATTGGTGAGGAATGACAATTATTCATCATAAAATCTGTTGAAGAGCTTGTGAAAGTGTGAAGCTAAATATATTGGTGAATGCAACGTTTGTGATCATAAAGACCTTGAGCTTAGGATTATTGCTCTATTACTATTGATGCTTAGGGAACTTATAATTTTGGTATTAGAAGGGCTTATTAGAGAGACTTATTATCTCTTGATTAGAGAAAGGCCCATTAATGGGTCTTATGACCTCGTTCTATATGTAAGATCGCTCGAGATCACATATATTGATTAAATTCAGTTTGCATATCATATTAATATTTATTGAGGCCAAGGTTTGCATTGCTTGATTGTAGGACTTTACGGACAGGAGTTATAAACCCAAGCATGTGGACGGCCCTAAGCGTTGATCTTATTAACTCAAAAATGTGGAAGTCTTTAGGAGAGATATATGATCTCTAATCCAAAAATGTTCAATGACTGATCTTACAATATCATATTACAAGTGAGGTAGCTCTAGTTCGTTTATGTGTTGAATTTTCTAATTTGAGTTTGAAGGGAGGCTAGATCTTACAACTCTAACGGTAAATATGCCTATATATGGTACTTACTAACTTTAGTTAGAGGGTGTCCAAAGCATGAGTTTGTACGACCTAACTCTATAGCCAATATGGCTTAAATCTGTTAGTGTATTGTATTATCTTGTGTGCGTTTAATGGGAGTCTAGGACTTATAATTCTATTTGTATATATACAATGTAGGGAGACTTTTAACCTGCTGAGAGTGACTTAATGATGGATCTTTCAATTTCATCTTTATTGACAAGTTATCCATTGCTAAATTTTCATTATAAATTGTTGTGAAGGTTTGATGCGAATGTAAAGCCAAACATTTTGGACCATGATATATAGGATAGCGTATTGTCTCTACTATTATAAGCTTTGGTAGGTCCCCCTGCGGATTGATGTCAAGTGCCTTGTTGCTATTTGTTGAGACATGGAGTCATGGAGTGAGCCACGTTGATTGTATATACGGGTTATCTCTGAAAGTTAGCTAAGTTGATAGTTTTGAACGAGAGTTTATTATGATATACTATTTATTTTATGTTTGTGAGTTTTGAGTATATTTGTAAGCCTTTGTTCATGAGTTCATTTTTAGCGAGCTTAATACAAAGGATTTGTCAAAAATTTTTGACAATGCTTTCTTTTCACTCTTGCAAAGAGGTGGTAGAAGTAGGCCACCTCACCACACCAATAAAGGCAACTTGGGTGCATTGCATTGGGCTATAGACCTTTGAAATTTATCCCATCATATCAATACTTAATGAATGCCTTCCGGTGAAACATAATTTATATAAAAGTGAATTTTATTGAAAAAATTGACAAAAGTTGTGTCACCCTTATGAGATAGTAGTAGACGTCGGTCATCTTATTTCAAAACCCTATAAATCATCCTACCACGCCAAGGGATGTCCTTATAGGCAACCACCACACTCATAAAGGTGCTTAGGGTCATTTAAGAATACATACAAGTGAAAATGTAATTTATAAAAGAGCGTGAATTTTAGTGAAAATTCTAGCATCGTTTTACTCAACTCCACAAGGGAGTAGTGAAATTTGGCTATTCCATCATTATAATAAAGTTGCTTTGGTGGGTGAACAAAGCACCACAACCTATGAATCTCATATCATAATGCCAATAAAGGTGCTTATGGGAATGTGTGTCAATAAAGGTTCTTGGAGTCATTGTCACATAAAGGTGTTTTCCTTCATCATTGAACTGATAGTATATTGCACAAGATTTTCCAGCTTGTTGTAAAGAGCATGATGAGTCCTTAGATGCCTATGACTCTCATATCATAATGCCAATAATGGTGTTTATGGGAATATATTGTAAATAAAGGTTTTGGGAGGCATTGACACATAAAGTTGTTTTCCTCTGTCACTGCACTGATAGCAAGTAGCATGCATATGATGTTGATGGGTGTGCTAGCTCGTTCATGGAGGATGTTGATTGCTTGTGTGGAGTTGTTTGTGAGTCTGTTGCCCACGAGTTTGTTACACATGCAGAGGGAAACATGTAAATAATGAGATATGTGGCTTGTAATGTTGGCAAAGGACTTATCAATGGAGGATGCTAGGTGACGACATCGATTTATTAGAGAAGTGCAAATGGTCCCTAGCGTGAGGTGTGCTTGGTTGTCGCTTTGTGTCAAGGTTGTGGTAAGCTGACAAGTTTCTTAGAGGGAGATGAGATGATGAATTATGCATGGAGGTGTAAGAGCTGATGTTGCATCAAGAGGCAAGCGAGTTGGAGGGATGTCAGTTATCAAGCCATCATAGTACTTTTCATCGTTGGTCATGGACCGATTTTTGCGAGGAAATTGGTTGTGTAAGTGGGAGAGGTGACAACCTCGTGAGTGCTGGTGGCTATCATATGTGGTGGTGGATGGTCTGCTATAGCTGGTGGTGAGGGTTGCGGGCTGCCATAACTATGTAAAAGAAGGCAATGCTCACTCAAGGTTATAAGAGGAGATGGTGGTTGTGGCTATCAAATAAGGTTGGGGTGGGTCATTCGAAGAGATGATAGCCTTTAACCTTCATTTTATGTGAGGAGCTCCAGGTTAAGATAGTATATTTGGATGGTAATCTAATGTAGGTCAACTTTGATGGCATGCAGATGGGTGTAAACGACATAGTCAATGGTAGGTTAGCTTTAGGCAAACCTTAAACATAGAACTAGGTTTGCTATTTTGTGCACGTGGATAGGATGTTGGACTGCAAGCCTTAGTGTGTTGGTGAAGAAAATTGTAGCTTTGCATTAATGATGGGGTTTTTGTCATGATATTGTCGTAAGAGTAGCTAACACTATTTATATGAGGCAAAAGTCCAGTATATTTTAATTTTAGAGCCTTAACTATGGTCACAATTTCGATTAATCTATATATTATTTAAATATGATTGCTTTAGTTCTTCATAGTTGGGCTAGAGGTCACGAGCTCCATTGATTTTTGTAATTTGATAATGTATGTACTTTAGTTGAGTTGTTGGTGCTCGATAAATGATATAACTCAACTAATATTGGTTGAGGTGGGTTAGGCTAAGCCGACTAATACTTGCTTAGAGTATTTTGAATTAATCAACTACTTCGCTTCTATTCTAGCGATTATCTGAATTTATATTTGAGGGCCTAGAATCCTTTAGGTTTAGTTTGTTGGTCTATTGATTCAATTCTATAAATCGAAGTGTATCCAAAATCAATATAAGTTATTGAGTGGTTTATAACTTAAATTAAATTTAACCTTTGTTTATGTAGACCTTGGTTAGATTCGCTTTAGTTATGAGTTTTGAGCTTAAGAATAAACCAATCTCCAAGGACAAATTCACCTCACCCATTAATAAAACATTGGACTAAGCCTTTTGTGTTTAGTCTTGAATTTGACTAGTTTCCTCATTTGACCAAAGTCAAAACTAATTGGTTAGATTATATCTCGAGCTTAATGAGCATTTTGTGCTTGACTCGGGGGCTTAAGCTATAGCGCTATGATTGACTTATCAACCTTATTGATACGTAATTATAATTTTAACTGTGAGATTCAAGATCATTGCATGGTTGATTGAGCTTGATATAGGCCACCGATTTTAATTATGCTAACTTTGGCGGGTGGGGTTTGGATCCAATTAAGTTCATTAGGACCGATTTGCACACACTAAACTAGAAGACCGGTTAAGCGGGCACAAGTTTCGACTAAGGTTACGAGCATTATACATTATTTTGGGGTTGCTTGTGATAAATTAAGGATCTATCAAACTAGTTAGATGTCCTGGCTTAGACTGTGCTCCATTAATTGATATTCACAACATGTTTATTCACTAATTGGGGATGCTACTAGGCCACTAAGGATTGTGCTTATTTAATTTAAAAACAATAAGTCATCTTTGATATATCATAATTGGCTAGGGGTTGACATATCTTCGAGATATTTTAGTGATCAACACTTTTTGTTGTAATATTTAAGAAAGTGTTGAAACAAACTAAATGCAACATCTTTCTAGCCCTTGCAAAATGAACATCATAAACTTTTTTTATTGTTCATCTAAAACAGTGTAGTTTTTGAAAAATGATGTATAAAGTCAACTTTAAATCCATATGGGATACTTATTTGTTGTAGTTCAATGAGGGTATTTGAATTTTTTGATTAATAATTTTTCTAATGAAATTCTTAGGTCTAAGTGGATTTTAAATGATTGGAGATCAAATATTTTGGTCCTATTTGTGTTTAAAATGAAGAATTTCGGTAGTTATTGGTAAATTTAACTTTAAAATTAAATGATTTTTTGGAGATAGCATTGATTTTAAAGAATTAGTTTGATTCCATTTGAAGAATGTCAATTATGAGGTGGAGCTTATGATGAGCTATTCAACCAAAGAGGATAATAGTGAGTATGAAAGCTAAGGATCTTCATATGGTTTTTGATTTTCTACTTTCTATGGCTATTGTATTCCTTATGTTGAGCCTACTGAAATCAGACCAAAGCTGGTTCATTTCCTTTTATTTTTTTGCTAATCAATTTTAAACAACCTTTTCATTTTCTACTAAGATCCAAATTCTCGAAGTGGGCCATATTGGTATTTGCTTTTGAAAAATTTGGATTGAGTATGAATTTTTTTTGGGTGGGCAGCAAAGATAAAATATATGTGAAAAGTTTGACAAAGTTATTAAAGATATGTATGCTAGATTGTTGATTAGTGTCAAAAGTAATTCTGGGATAATCAAAGAATTCTTTAACTATAATATGATTATATCCAGAGTTTGTACCATACGAGTGTTTATTTTTTATTATTTATTAATAATGCTCGCAAAATATTTTAGGTTGTGGCTCCTTAGTGCATATTTTTCTCAAATGATATAGTTTTGATTAGTGAGATTAATTTAAATAGTTAGAACATTGTAATGAATTGAGAAGGAGGCTTAAATTTTAGTAAAATGTGATTGAGTGCTTGTGCGTGATATTAATAATTTGATGTAGTATATTTAATAGAATAACTTCAGTTTAATTTTTGCTAAAAGTTTTTGGCTCAATTGGTATTTTGCTAGTTTTGTAACCTAAGAAGTCTGATGCACTTATCTTAGTGGATGTAACTATGATAATTTTCTCCAAATCTTAAGTGTTGAATAGCAAATAATTCATTGAAAATATGTTTGGTCTGGTAGAAATGATATTTTTATAATGGTCATGGTAAAACACGAAAGGATCTTGCAATAAATGATTATATTAGAGACACGATGATAGTAGAACCAATTAATTGTAACATTAGGGAAAGCAGATTTACGTGATTTTGGGACATATACGTCAAGTGATGCACCATAAAGTTTGTTGATTTGAATAAATTTAGGATGATTAGGCTGAGAAGGATGAAGGGGAAAACGAAAAATAGCATGGCTAGAAATGAAAGAATTGGCACCTCATGAAAGATTAGTTTTGCAAATAATGGATAAGAAAAATTCTTAGGGCTGAACTGAAATAGTTGGATTATGCCTTATAATATTGATTGTGTGATGATTTTAATTCTTTTCTTATCTTTTTTGTAAATCGGTCTTCGTTCTTGGTCTCCTCTATCCAATTTATATATTTTTGGCCTTTTACTTTTTTACCACTTCTCTGAATCCTATGAGAATCTCGTGATATTGAACTAATTGAATCCATTCATGTAACACCTTGTTTTAATGAGTAGTTGAGTGTTTTAGTCTTCTCAATGAATGAACAAAAGGAAGCGGGGAGACGAAAGAGTGGGAGATGAAGCGTTCGGTCGGGCACTTAAAGGGACGAAATTGTTCTATAAGTTGATAATCGAGCGCAACTAAGAGACAATCAGCACGTATTAAGAGAAGCAGAGACAAGGTTGAGAGCCTGAAAGAGAAGACGAGGGTTTTGAACCTTCTGATCGAGGGATTGGAGAGTATCAGAGATGACAAAGAAGCACTGAGAGCAATGACGGGAGATTACCACATTTGAGTAGAGGAGATGAAGCCGAAGGAGGTGATGTCGTCAAGCAAGTGAGGGTGACGATGCTGGAAAGGTTGAAGTAGAGACGCAACCATGGTCTTGCGTGTAAAGTAGGTAGAGATTTGTTGTGACAACATAGTTTGCAAGATTGTTGCATGTCGTAGTTGAAGGAGGAATGGACAAGCTTCAATTGAGGGAATAAGCTTCGTGTGGGAGAACGGATGCGCGACCAAACTAAGTCTTTTATGGTTAGTGTTTTTATTTAAACTTCTTTTTGATTATAATACAAATATTATTAAATTGTTTTTTGGAAGAATAAGTAATCATTTAGTTCATTATATTCTCAAAATGAAAAAATAAATTAAAGTTAACCAAAAGTCTTTTTAAAAAATGTTATATTTTAAAAAGACGATATAAATATGAAGTTTAGATAATATACATACAATTATAGATTCCTTTATTAATGAAGGAATAATATATTAAGTATTAATGGGCTTTTTTTAAATTATAAATTTAATTGTTAAAAATTTTAATACTAATAAGAGTCAAACTAATAAAATTGTAATATAATACTTAATATTAAAATAAAAATAATTAAATAATGATACTATTTAAAAAAATAGATGTAAAGATTTAAAATAAGATAATTAATTATGAAGGTTACATGAAGATATATTACTTGTAAACAGTAAGAGATAAATTATCATAAATTAATAAGAATACTGTTTATTTTATTATTGGTTTTTTATCGAAGGAAATTGATCGAACATACAAGCAAGGAAATTTTTTGAGCTTGATTTGAGTACTTTTACTTTTAAATTATGATAATAATATTGTATTTCTTCTAAATCACTCGCATTATAATGATATTAGTCTAGAAGTCTGGGTATCACATGTAGAATATAATTATTACGTCTTATTATTAAAATTTATCATCTTGAAATGAATTACAAAGATTTATACTTATGTATTTTATATGCATATTATAAAAGAAAGATATTGAATGATAATTAGAGTGCAAATCAAGTGAGTTTTAGCATTCTTATATGTGTTTGGTTGACTATGATGAAGTTCACCCATTTATGAAACTAACATGTAAATGTTAAGTTACTCGTGCACGTATTTAAAAAATGATGTTGATATTGATGTTTCTAAACTGGTACAATTTTTAGACGATGTTTTTGTGACGGTTGTATATAAAATGATATTGTATGACAAAGTAAAAGTTTTGAAATATCTTGATCGATCATACTCATAAATATAAATTTTTAAATACTTTTATACTGATTTATTAAAATTTTTAAAAGGCATGCATATTATTTTTTTTATTGTATTATTTTAGTTTAGGAGTATGAATATTTATTGGGTTATTACCTCATTTTGTCTTAAATTAATAATTTTTCAGTTTGAAATTGCAATGTAAAAATAAATAATTATGAGTGTATGTAGAAAAATGAATAATTATGAATAAACACTGCCGTTGCCGGTCCCAAGCCCGGATGAGAAAAGTGGAGGGTTGCGTTAGGTAGTCGACAGCCAGCGTAAAACTTGTCGAAAAAAATCATAACATGAATCCTTTTGATCATTGTGTAAGTGCTAGGGCGTCCCCTGGAAGCGACGCGCTGTATAGCCTGAATACAGTGAAAAGTGTGCAAGGGCCGCTACACCGGCGCCCGGGTGTAGTGTTAAATAAGCAAGGGTTCTCACATTACGGGCGAATGCGGGTAAAGAAGTTAGTCCATGAAACTAATGAAACTAATATTAGGATAGGATCTTGGAATATAGGCACTCTCAATGGTAAATTAATAGAATTAGTTGATATTATGATTCATAGGAAAATTAATATCTTATGTATTCAAGAAACTAAGTGGGTGGGAGAAAAGGCTAAGGAGATTGATAATTTAGGTTTTAAACTTTGGTATTCTGGTAAGAGTTGCATTAGAAATGGTGTAGGTGTAATTATAGATAAGAGTTTGAAAGATAATGTTGTAAAAATTAATAGAGTTGGTGATAGAATTATAGCCCTTAAGATTATCATTGATACTAAGATTTTTAATATTATAAGTGTTTATGCTCCTCAAGTAGGTTTAGATACAGAGTCTAAAGATAAATTTTGGAATGACTTAGAAGACTTAATACAAATGATACCTCTTGAAGAAAGAATTTTTATTGGAGGAGATTTAAATGGACATGTCGGTAGAGTGGTAGAAGATTTCAGAAATATTCATGGTGGCTACAATTTTGGAGTAACTAATGAAGAAGGTAAAGTTATTTTAGATTTTGCTTTAGCGTTTGATTTTGTTATTACTAATACTTTATTCAACAAAAGGGATGAACATCTTATTACTTATAAGAGTGGATCTAATAAAACACAAATTGATTATTTTCTTATGAGAAGAAGAGATCGTCATGATTGTAAAGATTGTAAAGTCATTCCAAGTGAAAATTTAAATACCCAACATCGTTTATTAGTTTTAGATTTTAAGATTAAGAGTTGTAAAATAAAAAAATACTAGGACTCATCATTGCAGAATTAGATGGAGAAACTTAAAAGATAAAAATAAAATTAATTTTATGAGTAAAATTCAAGATTTCAAAATTTGGGATATTCATGAAGAAGCAAATGTGATGTGGGATAAAGTAACAAACGCTATTAAACATGTAGCAAAAGATGTTCTTGGAGAATCAAAGGGAAAAATATTTACAAATAAAAATAGTTGGTGGTGGAATAATAATGTGCAAGAAAAGATAAAATATAAGAAGTTATGTTATAAAAATTGGTTTAAATGTAAAAACTTAGAGAACTAGAGAAAATATCAAACGGCTCGCAGAGAGTCTAAAAGAACAATCTGTGATGCTAAAAATTCTGCTTTTAATGATCTTTATAATAGATTAGATACTAAGGAGGGTGAAAAATATATGTATAAACTAGCCAAACAAAGAGAAAAGAAAAGTAAAGATTTAACTCAAGTAAAGTGTATTAAAGATGAAAATCAAAAAGTACTTTTCTTAGAAAAAGATATTCAACATAGGTGGGTGAGTTACTTT
>NW_018165205.1:89805-113134 GCF_001263595.1 Phalaenopsis equestris | reverse complement strand
TGGGGATGTTAATAGTAGAATTCAAGTTGGTTGGTTGAAGTGGAGGAATGCTTTGGGCCTTTTGTGTGATAGAAAAGTATCGCTAAGACTGAAAGGAAAATTTTATAAGACGGTGGTGAGATCTGCAATGCTCTATGGCGTTGAATGTTGGCCTTTAAAAGAGAAGCATAATAATAAGTTAAGTGTTGCTGAGATGAGAATGATTAGGTGGATGAGTGGCTTTACACTTAGAGACAAAATGCAGAATGAATATATTCGTGATAGGGTTGGTGTAGCTCCTGTGAAAGACAAAATTAGAGAAAGTCGTCTTAGAAGATTTGGTCATTTGGTCAGTCATTTTAAACGTCGACCATTAGATGATCCGATTAGGAGAGTAGATGTTTTAAATTCGACTTGTGTTAAGAAAGACAGAGGTAGACCTAGGAAAACTTGGGCTTATTGTGTTAAAAATGATCTTAATTTACTAGAACTAAATGAAAATATGACACTAAATAGGATGCAATGGAGAAAAAGGATTCATGTAGCCGACCACACGTAGTGGGATTAAGGCTTTGTTGTTGTTGTTGTATGAGTGTATATAGAAGATGTGCATAACCAGAAATAAGGTAAATATTAACTTTTTTAATTTATATTCATTTTTGTAGCAGCTCTTTAATTTATTTTTGGTTAATAAAATGTTAATGATAGGAAATTAAAATAGAAAGCATGATTGCAACTTTCCTACCATTTGTTCCCACTTTGGTTAATTCCAAATCCTAGGCCGGACCATGACAAAAGTAGTGTTAGAGAATTGTTTAGGTTTAAGTAATGTGAATCTTATTGAAAGAGCCGATTGAATAATTAACGCAAAACTCTAATATGAAATTTAAGAAAGTTGTAATAAATTATGTAATCATAAATAGAGCAATGACCTGCAAAATTTTGAGGATAAAATTTTTATAAGAGAGATTATAATAACTGAAAAAGTAATAATAATAAAATTGAGAATTTAAGTTAACTCTAATCATGTAATTATGTGAATTGAGACAAATGAATGCACCCAAGAATATATAAGATAGAAGTTCGGTTGGAAATGAATAAGTACCACTTGTTATATACGTGAACACGAATGCCCAAATTCAGATGATGGTTGCAATGACGTAACTAATTTAGGAGTCCAGATCACGGTTTAGTGGAAGTGATACTATTTGTTGTGGATAAGTATTGACTATATTTTATGATTTGTGTCCACCTTTGTTTGAGGCAACTGATTATCCGATTGAAGTGGAGAACTGATTGATGCAGATAGAAAATATATTAGATAGTATGGTATGTCTAAATGAAAGAAGAGTACCTTTAACTACATTTGTGTTGCATGGAGAACCAAAAGGGTGGTGGCGTGGATACTGCAAGGATAAGTTGGGGGACATATCCAACATGATGGTAAACTTGGAGAATTTTCTGGAGCTTTTTAAAGAGTGGTTTGTTCCGTTATCCGCTCGAAGAAAAATGTAGAACAAGCTCATTAAGTTGGTGTAGGAAGAGAAGACAATCATGTAGTATGAAGCATATTCCACTATACTATCAAGGTATGCATCGTAGTTGTTCGACGTTACAGAGAAGTGTTATAGGTTTTCTTTCCTAATTGAAGGGTTCAATCATTCAACTATTGATGCCTTTAGGAATTAATGAATATTCAATGTTGGTAGATCTGGCTAGATGAGTGGAGATTGATCATCATCTCACTCAGAAGCATAAAGATATGCACTTGAGAAAGAGTGGGTGAATGAGAGCATGTGATTTAATCAGAGGGATCTAATGGGAAGTAGCCTAAGTTCAACTCAAGTGGATTCAGTAGTGGCAAGACTCGCAACACCGTAGCCTCATGTGCCAAATGTGGTAGACAATATAAATGTGAATGTTTGATGGGCTCTAGCACATACTATTGATATTATTAGCTTGGTAATATTGTGATATATTATCCATCACTTGGCCAAAAGACCAATGAAGATAAAAAATCAAGTGGAGCTCATTCATCGAAGACTGCATACGGGCAAAGAAAGATACAGTCAATAACTTCATTCTCTACTCCGGGTCAACCATGAAAGCCAGATCGACCTCGAGTTTATGCTCTTACTCATAGTGGCCCTAGAGAATCTATTGTTGTTGATGTTGACGCTAATATGGGCTGACGAGTCTTTTAGTTTCTTTTGTCATCTTAGTTTATCATTTGTCATACATTTTTTTAGTCTTGTATTTCTGAGTATTGCTTTAGTTATGTTATTTTGCTTTAGATATGATGTTATCCTTGTCACATTTTCATGTTTCAATGGATGGGGAGAGATGTAGTCCTCTTATAACAAATCTTTGTTTTATTGTGTCCACTTCTATTCTTATAGTATATTTGGACTTCTTCATAGAAATTTATATGTAGCTCATTTGTATTCTACTTAATGAGAAATGATTTGTGTTTTGTTTATAAATTTGAGGACAAAATTTGTATAAGTTGGGAAGAATATAACGCTTCGTTGTAATGAGTTGTTGAGTGTTTTTGTCTCCTCGACTAATGAATAAGAGGAAGAGAGGAGAAAAAAATAGAGGGAGATGAAATGAGCAGTCGAATGAGCGAAATCGTTCTATAAGTTGATTATCGAGCGCACCTAAGGGGCGATCGATGCGTACTAAGAGAGATAGAGAGAAGATCGAGAGGCAGAGACAAGATTGAGTGTTTTGAACTTTCTGACCGAGGGATTGGAGAGTATCGGCTTCAACAAAAAATGCACCGAGAGCAGTGACGAGTGGCTACCATTTTCGAGCATAGGAGACATCTTCAAGCAGGCGAGGGTGATGATGTCGGAAAGGTCAAAGCTGAGACATGACCGTTCTCTCGTGTGTGAAGAAATAGGTTGCAATATATTGTGACAATGCAATTTGCAGGACTGTCTGTGTGCCCTAGTCGAAGGAGGGGCATGGACGAGCTTCAAGTGGGGGAAGAAGCTTCGTGTGAGAGAGCTAATTCGAGCTTGGTAAGGTTAGTTCTTTTATTTAAGTTATTTTTTTTAATTATAGTGCAAATATTATTTAATTTTATTTAGAACAATAATTAATCATTTAGTTTACTATATTATCAAAATAAAAAAATAAATTAAAGTTAATCAAAAGTCTTATTAAAAATATTGTATTTTAAAAAGAAAATAAAGATATGAAGTTTAAATAAGATACATAAACTATACGATCTTTTATTAATGAAGGAAAAAATATGTTAAATATTAATTTGGAAAATTTAGAATCACTTAATAATAATGCTTAAATTTATTACAGGTTAACCTTCATATTATATAGAATTTATTTAAATTATAAATTTTATTGATTAATATTTAAATGCTAATAAGAATCAAAATAATTAAATTGTGACATAATGCTTATTATTAAAATAACACAGTAAATAATGATACTATTTGAAGAAACAAATTTAAAGATTTAAAATAAAATAATTAATTGTAATGGTAAAATGAAGATAAATTGCTTGTAATCAATAAGATTTAAATCTTAATAAATTAATAATAATATTTTTTTAGATTTTATCTTAGGTTTCTACTGAAGGAAAACTGATAGACATACATGCAAGGGAATCTTTTGAGCTTGAGGTGAGTATTTTTTTATTTCTAAATTATGGTAGTAATATTGTATTTATTTTAAATTACTCGCATTAGAGTGATGTTAGTCAACATGCTTTGATACCACAAATAAAATATAATTATTATGTTTTCATATTCAAATTGTTTATCTAGAAATGAATGTCAAAGCTTTGCATATTACACTTATTTATTACCTATGCATATTATAAAAGAAAGCTATTGAATGATAATTACAATGCAAATGAACTGATTTTTAGTATTCTTATATGTGCATGCTTGGTTGTAATAGAGTTCACTTCTTTATAATATTTGTGGTGGAACGTTAAGATACTCGTGCGCGTATTTGGAAAGAGATATTGATATTGATATTGATGTACTTTAATTGGTATAATTTTAGGTGGTGTTCCTATGACGGTTGTATTTATAATGATATAGATATGAAAATGATATTGTATGACGTAATAAATGTTTTAAAATATATTAATCAATCATATTCATATATATAAATTTTCAAACACTCTTATATTAGTTTATTAAAAGTTTAACTGACGTGCATATTTTTTTGTGTTATTGTAGTTTAAGAGTATGAGTATTCACTGGTTTCTTAACTCATTTTATTTTAAGCTAATATTTTCAGGTTGAAATTGCAAAGTAAAAATGAGTAATAGAGGAGAGAATGTATATTGAAGATGTGGACAACTAGAACTAAGATAAATATCAATTCTTTTAATTTATATTCATTTATGTGGCCGTTCTTTCATTCATTTTTAGTAAATTAAATTCTAATGATAGAAGATAAAAATAAAAAATCATGATTATCACTGTGCGACCGTTTGTTCCTGCCTTGGTTAATTCCAAGCCCTGGATCAGGTTGTGATGATTTTTTATATTGTTTTATCATTATTTTCTTATTATAAGTACTGATTTTCAGTTTATCAATTTTCCTTGCTTGGCATGCTTTATATTTTCTTATTATTTTTTTATGGTTTTTTCCTTGTAATTTTATGGTTTTTGGTTGCAAGTTGTTCTTTCATGAAATGCTTAATGATTTTCTTATAACCATCTTTGAATTAGAGTTTATGCATTATGTGATGATTGCTTTGTGTTTTCCAAAAGCTAACCCTAAGTGTTTGGGATATGGTTAATGATTGATAGTGATAATGATTATGATTTATGGTTTCTAAAGTTTTTTTTTTAAAATTATTTTTTATTTTTTATTTTTTATTATATCCTCTCATTTTTAGAACATCTTGGTAAAGAAGAAAAAAAGGACTTGTTCTGTTTTGTTATTAGTTATACGCCTATTCTTATAAGTTTTTTCTACATGGTTTATATGGCTCTAGTCAGGGTTCATTTGTAAAACTATTAATATAGATGCTTCTATTGGTTGTATTGTCTGGTTAAACAAGCATTTAAATGGATGTTAAGAAAGCACAGCCAATTTGGCTATAATTACTTTAGGTTTGTGAAGCAAATGAATTATAAAGTATTTTTACTTTATTGCCCCAACTTAATCCAAATGTCTAAGAATTAAATTTGCATGAAAATATTTTTCATCAACTTTCACTCAACCAAACTATCCCTAATCCAAACCTTGGATGCATGTTAATCAAAGTCCATTGCTACTATGAATTCTAGGCTAGCAAAATAATACTTTGTATTTGGTGCACGTGATTGGATAATCTTTAAATTTCATTTTACTATTTTATTTACTTATGGTTTATGAGTGTAGCATTGTAAGCTAAAGTAATTAAAAACTGCTTAATCACAGGCGGAGTACATAAAATGGATGAGAAAGGTATAATTATTTGATATGGTTCATGGAGATGCTTTCAAAAGTTAATAGTGAACATATGGTTTTATGCCTTTTCATTCATAAAGGAGATGCTCACGAAAGATTTTCATATGAAAGAAATGCCATATGTTATTTACATATCATGCGCTGTTGTTTGAAAAGACTTCAAATAGGTGAAAAGTTGGAGTAAGGTTGAAATATTTTCAACATTAGCGGAGCGATGAATGCAGAATTTATGTTGCTAACTTTACAGGATGTGAAATAATAGTTATTTGTTGACATCGTTAATAGAATAAATAAGTCTTAAGTATTGTAGGTTTAAATATGTTTAAGGTCATGAATATAGATGATGGCATTTTTATAGATTTAAAGTCGATTAGTTAAAATAATGAATGTTCTATTGGAGCAATGTTCTGCAAGAGAAAGAGAATATGAAAATAATTTTATATGTAATTGCATCGAAACCGGTAAGGTTATATGACTTTTGAGTGTTGGATAGCAAGGAAGTCATTGATTGTCAAATTAAGCGTAGTATAAATAAAATTGCTTAAGTGTACACGTGCTGAACTAGATGGATAAGGTTAAGAATGATTGTTTTAGAAGGATTTTAGGAGCAGATCTTTTTAAGATATTAGTGATAAATAGGCAGTAGATATCGTGCAGGAAAGTAGATAAAATTAATGTTGAACGATTATGAGAAAAGTTATGCATCAAATTAAAAAACAGCATTGTAAAAGTAATGCAAAAAATCGTACTTGATGGGGTTAACATCTTATGCAGTTCTTTGTAAGAATAAATGATAGAGAACTCATGAAGTGAACCAAATTGTTGGGAAGGCTACTGATGCTAATGATTGATTGAATAATTATTGTATTATGTTTTGTAATCTTTGAGCATACCTACTTCTATAAACACTGTCCGTAGCTGATAACTATTCCTACAATTATGCAATTGTTCCAGTACTTTATGCATGGTACTAGATTCAAATGCAATTATGCGAAATACATTTCTGATTGTATAGCGCTAGAAAAACTATCTAGATTTATCTGTTAAGGTGGAACATTTGTATTTTATGCTGTTGTTAGAAAATAATATTATTGTTGATAATATTATTGTTGATTTAAACATAAACAAAAAAAAAAAAAACTTATTTGGGAGACTCTAGAAGTTATTAACTTTCTTTTAGCTGCATGGTAAAGTTAAAACAAGATTACTATATATTGAATTGAGCTATCACCATAGAAGTTTTATTGTTAAGTCGTGCATCCATTAAATTTGTTCTTTTTCTCAGGATGAATTCAAGGATATTGTTGAGTGGCTTAGAGAAAATGCTGCAAATTCACGAAGTAACCTATCTACAAGTTTGCCTAGTGGGGAGGGCAAGGCTGCTAAAACTCCCTCAACTATCCTTGAATCTCGAGATGAAGTTGTGCCTCATAATTTTTCATTGCCAAAATCAATAAGTGAACCCGCTCCTGTTTCACCTTGCAGCCAGGAAAACTCAATTTTTGTATCCACAGACACTGAATCAAACACCAATTTTGATAGAAACCTTGTATCTGACAAAAATGCCATGCCTCCAACTGTTTCAGTTCCGCAGACGTCAAGCTTGTTTTTCAGTACCCAAAGCAGGTTGAGCTCCAATATGAACAATGATTTATCCAAGGAGACCTCATCAACCAGTTTTCCATTTATGCAGAATTCAAGCATATTTTCTAGTTCACATAGTGGGGGTTTCTTTTCCACAAGTGTAACAAAATCACCTATCTTCCCTGGTAAGGCACGTCTCCTTGTGGTCCAGAAAAACCTGCAGTCTTTGTAATTTTCATTTTCTTTTATATTGTATTAATTTGTAAATGGCATGTATCTATCACAGTGTACATGTTTCTCTATATTATTTGTATAGAGAGCACGGCTGTTATTACTTGATGCAATCTCAGCTAGTTTCAAATTGAATCATCTGAATCTATGCATCTTAGCAATAGTGTATTTTCTTCTTTGATTGTGCCATTTTCCTCATGATCACTTTTTTGTTCTTGAAAAATTAATTGCTACTTATTTTAAGGAAAGCATAAAACTAAATAAAATTAATTGCAAAGTCCTTGCTTCTTCACTTTTCAGGCGGTCAGATTTCTGCTCCGCAGAGAGTAGAGACAGGGGATGCACATGAAGGTAAGATATGGAAGCTGTTTTCTTATTTGGAATTCTGTGACTTCACTGCAGTGACATTGGGGCATTACTAAATATTATATGTTATCTTCCTATCGCTTTAGGAAACTGATATCAAAATGCTAATTCTTCCAGAGGATAATTAAGATGGAATTTACAGCTGTTTTGGTTTCTTTGAAGTTTTTAATTTAAACTCATATTTAGATTTAATAGAAGAGTTCTGCCAAAACAAAACTGACTTTTATTGTTTAATGGTTATGTTCATCTAGAATTGCAGTGTAGGTATTTTCAGGGACATGCTCTTTAATGCAGAGAATTCGATTTTATAGCAGCATGATAGTTTTGCCCGTCAATTTTAGGTTTTGTATGCTCTTTACATACTCCACTTTTGTCTTTTCATGAGAACAATATTTTCGTGTGTGAATTCATGGCTAGTTCTGGGAATGCATTTCCTCATCTTCCTATAGTCTATGGAAATAAAAATTGGAGCAATAATTATTGTGCCATCTTACACCTTATCATCAAATCTTTAAGAGGAGATTAACTGTCTCCATTTCTTACATCATATTGTTGTTCCTTGACTTGAACATACTTCTTAACACCATAACTCATTCGACACGCAATTTTGTGCGCACTAGAGTGGGCCTGTTTTAAGACTGAGTAATGAGTTTTAGGGATGACAACAACACTGATTTTGATCATAATAAGAAGGGATTTAGAGGGATGGACGGTTGAGATTTTTTTTTAGGGATGGCAACGAGAGAGGAGAATAATGGTATTGAAAATGACAATTGTTAGCGATTCAGGCATCAGGAAGCATCCCATCCTTGGATCACAATTCTTTCTTGCACTATTGGGTTTTCTTATTTTATGTTATTGCTTTGCCAACATAAGAGCTATGATGCACGAGCACTTCTGTTAAGGAGCAGTGCATTGTCCAGCACCGACATGCCTCTAACACATCTTGGATACGACATAGAATTGTCTGAATTAAATAATATTTAAAAAAAAAAAATGCGTGTGCGACATGCTCGTTTTAAATTAATGAATTAAAAGTTTCTACAAATATGTTTAAACATATATATTTTAAATGTTAAAATTTTATTATTTTTTTATTTTTTTTATTTTTTTATGTAAAAGTCTTATCTTGATTTTTTTTTTTAATTTTTTTTATGTAAAAAAGTCTTATCTCGATGTAATATTAAATAGTGCTCTTTTTTCTATATCATAAATTAAATAATATTTTTGAATTCCTTAGCTTTTGAAAGTTAATGTTATTACATTTTTTTATTATATATTCTTAGTTGTTTATAAATTCTTGTTTATTAAATTTTTATCTATTTTTTATAATTTATATCAGTAATATATACATACACACCACTTTATTCTTATGTATTTACATATCTAACACCTATACTTCAATTTTTACATATATGCCACCTTATATACGAATGACAACGTGTATTTCACATTGAAAAATTAATATAGTGGTAATTTAGATGTAATATGAATGATTTGAGTGATATAAATGTAAAAAAGCTTGGTTGGGTGTTAGATATATAAATACATAGGTATTGAATGGCATTTCTGTAAATGGCCATTTATATTATAATAGTGTTCAACTAGTATCCACATTTTATATTTTTAAAAATAGAAGTGTCACGTGTCTGTATTCTTACGTTTGCATCCATGCATCATAGCATGATAGAAGAAACTCCTTATTTATGTCCTATTTTAAGTACTAACCTATTAATTCTATTCGAATTATCGTTGAATGCTTCCTCATACTTAACCTGACCATAGGGTTGTATATAAGGGCTAGAGGACTGTATTGAAATTTTGGAATAACAACCATTAACATTTGAGGCATTACAAATAGTGCACTATTTTGCTAATGTTTCTTGGAACTATAATGTACGACACATGCTATCACACACTATTTCAAAAGCAACATAAATCAGAAAATCAAAATCAAGAAAAAGTATTAATAATTTAACAATATAAGAGAGAAAAATTCCTAAAAAAATGTCATATAATCAAACACAAGTTCAACAAAATTGATGGTTAACCAAAGGCTATCGAACTTGAAAGCATGATTTAAAAAGTCATTCTAGGCATGGGCCTAGAAGTACACCTTTTCATATGGCGCTAAAGATTTACCTCAAGGCTTATGCCTTTATTGTAAGAGTGAGGCTTATATTTTTTTATTTGAGATGTACATCTAAGGCTTTACGCCTTGAGACATTTGAGGCTACTTCTCAATGTAATGTTTATTAACAAAAATGATAATATAATAAGTATAATCTAATTTATATCGTATTAGAAGTAAATAACGATCAAACTTTTAACGCATCAACTTGCATCATTCAAAAGCACAAAAAACTTATACAGGAAAAAGTCATTGTAGAACACAAAAATTATTTTTATATCACTGGGAATAAGAAAATAGCTTTAGTGGCGAAACATGAGGGAGAAAGAAATGGAGAATTTCATTGCAATGATCAACGATATAAGTGCAAAGAAGAAACAACCATACATCCAAGCCAAGTGCCTTCAGCAATACACCGAATCGTCGCCTCACAACGATCAACTCTCCACGATCTCTTCCACACACAACACTCAACCACTTTCTCATGCAAACACTTTAAAAACTCAAAGGAAAAATCACCCTAGAAGTTCTCTCCCTAAAGGAAGAAAAGAACCCATATGGTTTGCACTAAAACCCTAATTCCTACTGTGGAGAGCCTTCAAAGTCTGCCCAACTCTACTTAGGTCTTGCCCAGACGTTTACCTTTATAGCTCTCACCAAAATCAGAATGAAATTTTTTTGTCAAAATAAGTTTGGTCGCACGGTGGCGTGACCACGCCTGGGATTGGCGTAACCACGATTTGTTTGGCGAGCCATGTCGAATGTTGACGTAACTACGCTAGAACAATAGCAAGGACGACATAATTACACCACATTTAGATGTGGTTATGCGGGCTAGCTCCATAGTACACGTCTTCTTTTTGCTCCATGAAGCACGTTCGACCCCTGTAACCTGCAAAATATCACAAAAACCTTTCACAAGCATAAAATCATAATAAATAGGGAATAAAACACCATAATTCAGGTGGTAAAACAACATAACTCTACCTCATGTCATTCACTACTTTAAAATTCAGTTACATATTTGTAATTTATTTTTTTGTATATTGCTATGTTGTAATGCCTGTTGAGTAACTTTATGAGAGTTGATTATTAATGATCTAAGCTTGTATTTGAATTTTTCGAAAATTTTTCTTTGGCGTGTTTATATTTCTCCAATCTTTATCATGGGAGATCAAGATCACACCATGACCATGGTTATCTGGATGCTTACCTGGATAAGTTAAACAAGGTTGCAATGGTCAGATGGAAGTTGATCGAGTAATTTAAGGTGCGTTTGGGGCGGCGCTATGGTGGCGGTGCGGTGCCATAGTTTTTTTTTTTGACAAAATTGTGTTTTGCCTTCTTTTTCAAAAAACTGTCGCATAAGCTGTGTTTTTCACTTGATCTAACTATGTACGGTGGCTGCTAGAAAGCTGTGATCTGAATTTGTAAAAATCTTTTGTTATAATAGTCATCACAGCTTTTTGAACAACAGCTTCTTATGCAGCAACTTCATATTTGTTTCTTCAAACAACTACAGCTACCCCGAACTGATCCTTACTCAAACTGGCCTTGTGTTTGGGTTATTTGTTGAGTCAACCTGCCTTGTTCAACTGTTTTGTCATTCAATTTGGCCTTAAATTTTTGTACTTAGATTTCTCATGTGATCTTATTCCATTACTTGTGTCGAGACACTGCATTTCTTTTATTTGTGTGCTATTTGCATTCTGATAAAGGATATCTGGATCATGATCACATATTATGAAAATCTAATGTGTTTTTGACTGATAATTTTACTGTCATCCTAACAATGAACTAGTAGTTCGATTGGAGTCATTGTATTTACTTTGGGGCCGTTTGGGATTACTTTGGTTTTGTTTTCATTCTTTATTTTTATTTTGTTTTGTTTATATTTTTACTTGAAATAAAATATATTTGGTATATTATAACATGCATAATTGTTTTTAAAAAAACTCAAAATACTTTTAGATGTTTTGAGCGCTTTTAAAAACAAGCTAATTTGCTTTTCAAAACAAATAATGAAAATAAAAAAAAATTACTAAACAAATGTGTTTTTAAAATAAAATAAAAAATACAAACAAAAAGCCAAAGTGACCACAAAAAAGCCCTTTTTGTTGTTCTGTAGGTGACTAAAGTTTTATTGGGTGATTATGACACTACATGCATTGATCTTACATCTGTTTTCTTCTGCGTGTATAATATTCGTTAATAACTAAGCTCTAAGCTGTGGTAATTTACGGGAGCATGCTTTTATGAACTTGGAAATTGATCTAAAATAGTTTAAGTAGACCGACTAGCTATTTTTTTCTTGTAATTCTATGCGTTTGCATATTGCTTGGACAGAACGTGAATTGGAGCAGCCAAGCAGCCCTTCTCTCCAAAAGATTGAAGAAAAGGGAGTTTCCATTGTGCATGAAGTTAAATGCAAGGTCTACATAAAGGTCAGCATTTTTCTGTCTCCATGAATGAATATTTTGTTATGGCGAACGCTTGGAATCTGGAATTCACACAGTTGTCTGCTAATTCTTCAAGAATAAAGATTTATTATGATACGCTGGAGCATATTTAAATCTATCTTGAAACCTGCTAAAAAGTTATTTGTTATAAGTTCATTAGCAACCTTTTGCAAGATATTTATGTAATTAATTTTAATGCAATTTATTGTGTTTGAACTTATAATTCATAAGTGTTGAAGATATGATTATGCCTCATTAATGTCCAAAGAAATTATAGGAAAAATTTTACCTAAAACGGAATAAACATATTTTGTCGAGTATGGAAACCTTTTGGGTAATCCGAATAGATAATTTTTTTTAGTGTATAGTGAAGTGGAGTACATTTCAATTCAAGGGAAAATGTAAAGGCTAGAGATTCATAATAATTGTACAATACTACCAGCGAGAGGACTTGCGACTCTGTTTGTCCTACTCATTGACATTATAAAATAACTGAATCTTGTTATGTTTCTTTGTAAAAAATTGCTCGTTAACATTTATGTTTCACAACTGTCTCGCAATGAAGATATAATTAACAATTCTCCGACCTTGTTATCGAACTTAATGCACACATAACACAATTGGTTTGTCACAGTGTTGAAATTATTGAAATGTTTAGTCATCAAAGTTTCTTCCACTATCTTCATTTTTAATAAATTTTTCATCTGAAAAATCTTATTTGAAATTGAAGGCTTTTCATAAGTCATTGTCAATGTAATCATGGGATTCATCGTAGTTTTTATAATAACAATGTCGAAAGCAACATACAAGGAAAGTGAAGGACAAATTAAACCTAATATTCTTCGATCAAGCTTTCCCATTTCTCCAGAGTTATAGATTCAGGCTTTTTGGTGATTCCTTCCCGTGGTAGATAAGATTATTTTTTATGCAACAAATCTTTAACTTGTATCTTCCGGAATGCAAATTTCAAACTGTTTAGTTTCTCGACCTTATACCCCTCTTCGTCTGTCATTGCTTCTGCTTGAATTAATATTAGTTGGAAGGCCCTACTTTGATATCACTTGTTTGAACACAGAAACTGGATTCAATCTATTCAAAACCAAATCACAGTGTGGAAAAATACATCGATTTGAGAGATCTGGAATAAAAATTTAACAGAAGCACACAACACAAGAAATCCAAAAATGTATAAAAGATTTAATGTGGAATAACCCTAAGAACGAGAAAAATTTCGGAGCCGTGCCACATAAAAAATTCTACTATTAAATTAGGAGAAATGTACAGATTACACCACACTCGGAGTTCCTCTCTATAAGCCTGGAACTCACCAATGTTCCTCTCTCGATCACATTAGAGCAAATTGGAGAAATCTAACACTGAACTTGTTGCACCACTAACTATGTCCCCTCTTGTTACATGCAATACCGAGAGATACCTTCTTTGTATAGAAATCGTGGAAACCGCTCCTGGAACTGGAGAGGCACTCCTGAATGCTGCCTTTTCACATGCTCTGTTTGGATTTGTTCTTCTGGGGGCTGAATCACCCATTTCGACTTTTGAGTTTTCAATGTCTCTATTTTCAAAGTTTAAAACGAACATATTGCGACGCAATTGTGCCTTTTCAGGACTCACGAGTTCCAATTGCTTTGTTCAGAGAAGGATATGGCGTATGGGCGACCTCCTTGGGTGTTGGATTCTACTATAGGATACTTCTCCAAGTTCAATCAGGCTCCACACACACAAAAATGTATTCCTCCTCTTCAATCATCTAACTTGAATTATATGAATAACATCCACATCTATATCACCATCGCTTTGAACAATAGACTAGATATATTTAAAATGTTCACTCTTTTATTGACTTGATCACCTATTGTTACAACCCCACTACTAGATTTACTACTAAAATTATATTCCATGTATTCAATTTTAGATCTACTAAAATGAAAGTCTTTAGACTTTATAGCTGACCTCCGTAATTCAAGTATTTCATAAACTCTTTCTCTAGTCTTATCCACAAGAAGAATATTATCATAAAAAATATACACCAAAGCACATACTTTTATAAATGTTCAGTGAGAACATTCATAACTAAAATAAAAAGATATGGGCTTAAAGTCGATCTCTAATTTAATCCAACTGAAATAGGAAAATGCTTTGTTAATCCATCTTCTGTTAAAACACAAGTAATAGTTCTAGTATACGTATCTTTAATGACTTGAACAAGTCATATCCACCCCTTTATTTTCTAGAACACTCCAAAGAACTTATCTTGGGACTTTATCAAATTTTTTTTTTAAATCAACAAAAATCATATATAAAATCTCCTTACCTCTGTGTACTTCTCCATCAAACCTCTCAATAAATGTATGATTTCCATAGTAGACTTGTCTGACATAAATCTAATTTAGTTTTAGGAAATCATTGTATCATGTCTTAACTTATGTTCTATTACTCTCCTATAATACTAGTATTTGACACATTAATTTAATTCCTATATAGTTTGCACATTCTCGTGCATCCCATTTATTCTTAAAAATATGCACTGAAATACTCTCTCTCTACTCTTCAGACATCTTTTTAGTTTTGAAATAATATTAAAAATTTTAGTAAGTCAAGAAATTCTTAAGTCTCTTAAACATTTTCCCACTTCTATTGGGATACCATCAAGTCCTATTAATTTTTCATTCTTCATTTTCTTTAAAATTCCTCAACTTTTGTTTTGCAAATGTGGTGGTAAAAATAAAATATTTTATTATTATTAACAATATTAAGATCACTAAAGTTGTTCATATTTTCAAAATATTCTTTGAAAAGTTTATCAAAATATCTCACCGAGCTATGTTACTATTTACTGAATATTCAAGGAAAATTAAATTATCATATTTTTTTATCCATTTTCCTAATTAGTTTTTTCCATTATTCAATATATAACAAGGACAACTAAACACATGAGAATATAAAATTTTGATTTCTTTCCTCTAAATAATTCATTTTAGATTTCTTCTCTAAATAACTCATATGAAGTTTTCCTTAAAACACATCTTAAATTTATTCTATTAATAGCATGCCGTGTTGATTGCTTCAGCCCAAAAATATTTTGATAAATTATATTCATCTAATGGATCTTGCCATCTTGACTAAATTTTATTGTGGAATTCTTGGTGCTGGAAAGATATGTTAAATTTCTTGTTAATCACAAAGTTCTTCGAATTTATAATTAGTAAATTTACCACCATGATCAGTTTGAATTCTATAAATTATATAACATTCATTTTTGTGAATATATCTTGCAAATTCTCCAAAAGCCTCTTAACTTATTTATTAGAACAATTACTCAAGTATATCTAAAATAATCATCGACAATAAAAAGGTCATAATTTTTAACTCAGGCTAGTGGTGCTAATAGGACCAAATAAATCCCATGTGAAGTAGTTCAAGTGATCTAATTGTAGTAATAATATTTTTATTTTGAAGAGATATTTTAGTTTGTTTTACATATTGACATGCATCATATAAATTATCTAAAGTAGAATCCATCTTTAGTTATCAATTACAACATTCATTTTTCTAATCTTATTTAGCGTGTGCATATTGGTATGACCAAAAGCCTCTTAACTTATATTAGAACAATTACTCAAGTATATCTAAAATAATCATCGACAATAAAAAGGTCATAATTTTTAACTCAGGCTAGTGGTGCTAATAGGACCAAATAAATCCCATGTGAAGTAGTTCAAGTGATCTAATTGTAGTAATAATATTTTTATTTTGAAGAGATATTTTAGTTTGTTTTACATATTGACATGCATCATATAAATTATCTAGAGTAGAATCCATCTTTAGTTATCAATTAAAACATTCATTTTTCTAATCTTATTTAGCGTGTGCATATTGGTATGACATAGTCTCCTATGTCACAACTAAGCAGTTTCAAAGCTAGTCTTAAAACATAAATGTTTTAAATTTTCTAAATTATCAGCATCTAACATGTAAACATTATTATGCATATTTCCAACAAGTCAACTGAACCATTTAATTTAATGAAGCAATGTGATGAATACAAAATAATTTATAACATTTATCACATAATTGACTTATACTGAAAATGTTATATTTTAGACCATCAACTAATAAATTTATTTTTATTGTAAATAAGTTTTTATCTATGGAGCAAATTCTAATAACTTTCTTTTTGTTGTTCTCTCTAAGTGTAACATGTCTTCCATCGTATAATTCTAATGATGCAAATCAACGCGATCACTTGTCATATGTCTGGAGCAGCTGTTATCTAGATACCATATACCATCACTGGTTCAATTTTGGAGACATGTTTTTACGAATCAAATCAATTAGTTAGTTTAGGGACTTAGGTATGCTTGGGTCCATTATTAATAAAAAACCTAAAAAAAATGTTGATTTTGCGTAGATGTTTGTACATATTTGGTGCTTTTAACTGCCCATATATGACGAATTTGAATAAGAATGTGCATGTTTTGAATAACAATCTAAAGATTTGTGTTCATGCTTATTATTGTGGTTGCACCACACTTTTGTATTTGCATATGGTCCTTTTGTTTTGTCATAATATTGTGGACGATTCATATGAGTTTATGTATGATTATTCATATTTAATTTACTAAATGATGCATTGATGTGAGAGTGAGATTTGGACATTAAATTTAATTTTAACACAAGTATATTATTTTTAACTTCTAATTTCATAATTAATGCAGAATGATAACATGAAATATTTTGAGATAACACTACTTTTCTTGAATGATTCATGTTCAACTTTTAATTTATTATATTGAGTGTGTGTGTGTGTAATCTTTTTCTAATTTAAGGTGCTTCTTTCTTAATTTTTTGTACTATTACGCAACACATTAAATGCCTCATCTAACTCTTCATAAGATAAATTATTATCACTTACATAGTTTTGGACATCCGTGGAGTTGTTTTCGTAATTCGTCATAAGAAAAATATTTGCCTCTTCCTCTGACTCGGGACAGTGGACTCACTATCTGAATTGCTTTTTTTCTTTTTTATTTTCTTTATTTTTATGCATCTTTTTCTTTTCTCCAATATAAGTTGAACAATCTCATTTCATATGTACGGGCATTTTACAGTTCTAGCATATCACTCCAACTTATTTTTTTTCACATGCATTAGAAGATTTAGTTTTATCCTTCAATTTTTTATTTTCATACTTAATTTTTTCTACTTTGTTTTTTCTTCTTCATTAAATAGATAAATCTTTTTTGAAAGCATTTTCATTTCCTCCTTAATCTCCTCTCATATCTCTAATTCATTGTTTCCTAAATCTTTCTCATAGGTCTCTTGCAACAATATTTTGTTCATGCTCTTTTATAGAACCAAGAAGCTAATCAAGTGGATATATACTTAAATCTCTTGCTTCATTAATAATTGTGAATTTAGCATCACAATCTTTCAGTAAGTGTCTCAAAATTTTATGCATAAGATCTTGGGTTTCGTAAGTTCTACTCAAAGAGTGTAAACCCATTACAATTTTAATGAAACGTGCATATATGTAAGAAATATTTTCGTAGTAGTTCTTACTCATCTGCTAATATATTAATATGTGCATCTCTAACTTCATTTGTGGTTTTATAAGCAATGATAAGCTTATCCCATATTTCTCTTGTAGTTTTAAGTATATATATTCTCATATAATCTTTAGGCTTAATTGCACAAAATAAAATATTTATTGCATTTATCTTGTAGTTTTAAGTATATATGTTCTCATATAGTCATTAGGCTTAAATGCATAAATTAAAATATTTATTGCATTTGCATTAAGTTGATGAAGTTTTGATTTGACATGAGTCCAATTATGAACATATTTTTTTACTTTAATGTTGTTTATCTCTATGGTGGTGCATGATATTATTGTGAAAGTATATATATATATATATATGTATATATGTATGTATATATATATATATATATACATACATATATATACATATATATATATACTTATTCAGTTATCTCACTATGCAGATTATACTCTTATTTTTTCTCGAAAGGTAATTAAAATTGACAACCGTGAAAATTCTGAAGTGGGCTGTCGACTTTGATCCAGAAGAGGAGTCCCCTATCATTCCTGTTTTGATAAAGTTTTCGGGGTTAAAACTACACGTATTCAACTTGGAAATTCTCTACTCCTTAGCAACTGCTTACGGTAAGCCTACGTTTGATAGTCCTCGTTTTCTCTCACCAGATCCTCTGTGACTTGTGTGTTAGTTGAGAGAGATATTACCCAACCAGCTCCGGATGAGGTATGAATCAGATCCAATCACGTTGGGTATTGATAAAAGGTTGAAATAGAATTACACCCTCCATATTGCTCTCATGGTAGTATGTTTGGCCACAGCTCTACTACTTGTTATCGTTTGCATCCTCACTTAAGGTCGGATATTGCTAAAGTTCAACAACCTGTTCAAAAATCTATTCATGCTGAATTGGGGGTGGACGTTTTGCCACCTACCATCTCTGCTGAGGAGGTGCAACCTGACCCTCTTTCCAACACTTTACATACATCTGCTCATCTCCCTGACGCTTTTCCTGATGGGAAAATTTCTGATGATTCTCCTATTCTAACCTTGGTTGTCTCAGATAAAGAATACCATACCATACCCAAGCTCCAAGCTGTTCTACCCCTGGATGCTCCTGCTCTTGAACACTCTACTCCAGCCGTTGGTTTGGAGATAGTACTAGGGCGTCATAACAGACTACACCTGCCCTAGAACCTATTACTGATGTTACTGGTGGCAATCTTACTACTACTTCTCTACCGCCTCACTAGGTCGAGCAAGATGTTAATGTTACTCAAGCACATGAGGTTCATGATGTGCAAGAGCCTGCACCTGTTCGGCCATCCACTGTTCACATAAGTCAATCCTCGGACGAGGAATGACAGATTTACACATCTAGAAGGAAGAAAAATAAAGACCTACTTGAGCTCAAGAATCTGATGGATGATACTTTGGTTATTTCGAGTAATGATACGCACCTCACAAATTTGTTAGTCGGCTCCCTTCCGAGAACTCGAGGCATAGGCAGGACTAAACTGAGTCGTCCCTAGCTTTTTGTTCGCATTGGTGGTTTTTTGTTTTTTTATTTTAAATGTATCTTTTTGTTTATTTTGGATTTTGTGTGTGTTGTATCGTGTGGGTTGTGTGCCTTCTTTTAGGCCCACTCATACAACTTATCTGTATCTTTCCTGTTTCATATATTGCCCTTGGGCTTTTTCAAAAAATAAATAAATAAATAAATATACACACACACACACACGTATATATATATATCACATTTTTTTTGACAATGCAAGAAATGTTCATCCTATTTTTCCAATAGTCCAATGATACATTATCTAAAAGTGGTGGCTTGTGATTGGATTTGCCTTCGGCTCAAGAACCACCACTAGAAAAATTGTGCATCATAAGTAATCTACTGTTAAGTGGTTAAACTAATATTAAGAGCCTTCGTTCTGATACTAATTGAAGGTTAGCTCACACAAAGAGAATGAATGGTGAATTGGTGCATTAAAAATTTTAATTTTCACTTATAATTAAAAGTCATCTTTCTTTTAAACATTTTATCCATTATTTAACTAATAACCTTCATGTAATGAAAATTAGGAAGGAGTTTGGATAGTCATCTTTAACTGTAAGTAGCGCCATTGCTTTAACCCAATTATCAGGAAAAAAAGGTATTGATTGACTCAATCTAAAACTATGATTTGCTTTGCTACATGAAATTTGAGATGTTTAAAATGGAAAATAAAATACTTGATTTACACAATAAGTAAAAATAAATAAATATTGTTTGTGTGCAAGAATAAAATTGAAAGGGGAAAATTCAACGACATTATGAAATGTAAGTTCATATATATTGAAAAGTTGGCAATAGGAATGAATGCGGGGTCATAGTGGATAATAAGTTAAAAGATAAAATTGTTGTGGCAAATAAGATGAGGGAGTCGTTAATTGCTATAAAAAATAATTATTTGCACGACAGTTGAATGTGGTTAGTGCTTACGCTCATTAAGTTGGATTAAAAATAATTTAAAAAATTGTTCAAGTATATAATTTCTGGGAAGTTAGAAGAACACCATCCACAATGAGAAAAATGTTTGAACTATTATAATATATATCTGAGAAAGATAGAATTTTTACTAGAGGTGAGAATTGACATACAAGTTAAAAGTAGAATGGATTTTGAGAAGTCGTTTTTTCTAGCATTTTTTTTATATCTTGTGATAACGAACATACTCTAAGGTGTTAGAGCACTTTAATTATTTATATTTTTTATTTATTATTGAGATGTTAGATCACTTGATTAATTATTAAAATGCAGTTACCAAATCACAAACAAACTTTATTTTATTTTTAATATGAAGGAATGATTTTTTTTTTTTGTTTTGCTATAGTTGTAAGGCTGTTTTTTGGAAAAATTTGATCACATAATATAGTGATGTAGTGCCACACTTTTTGGCTTGTTTTCACAATTGGCATGTTATTTACTGCATGATTTGGACATATCACACCTTTTTTATTCGGTCTCGTGATAACCTATTTTTTTAATTAATTACTTGTACATTCAAAAGGAGGGCTGGGACTGCAGTGAAGTGGATGGAAAATGCGGTCTTGGGTTGAGGCAGCAAGCGAGATGGACAGCAGCAGCGAAGGGGAGGAGTTGTGGCAGTGGTAGAAAGCTGAAATGACAGGGAGGGCCGGACAGCTGGAACAGTAGAAGACAACCGAGAACTGTTGTTTCCAGGTGGTAGCAGCGAGCGGTATTGAAAGCTGCAGTGAGCGGGAATGATGGTGGCAGTGATGGGGATTGCGTGGGACTGCAGGACAACCAATAAAAGGCAATTCCCGGGGATGCCATAGCAATGAACTGCAGGAAGAGTAGCAACGGCGGCTGTTCGGGGGCGGTTGCAACAGGGGGGGGGTGGTCGAGAGCAACATGCGAAGGATTTGGAAGGTCATATGGAAGATAATCACCAGCTTGGGAGAGATACAGTTGGAGCACCACTCAAACCTTCAGATACAACACTTGATGGGAGAAAATGGATGCTGGTGACTGTCTCTAAATAAACTCATGCAAGAATTAAACCTAAAACATCAAAAAAGAAAAATATATAATAAGAGGATGGCAAGGAATGGCCTAGGAGGGTCGGCCGACTCCATCACAATAAAATAATCTAGACTGGTTTGGTCCAAGCACAAAAACTAAGCCCACCTGGTCGCAGGACCACAACATATCGCGGAAACAGGGATTTATACTTTAGCAAGTAGCTCCCGCGGCAATTATATTTTGATCTGCAAAAGTATGGTGGAGTTTGATCTAAAGATGTATAAAAATAAAGCTTTAGATATAAGATACTAATTAGAGTTTGGATGGTTATGCATGATATTGTTATGCTTTTGTTGATTGTGTTTTCTTGGGATATCAAATGAATTGAAAAATCAATGTTTCTAGCATCAACAACAACAACAACAAAGCCTTAATATTACTACGTAGGGTCGGCTACATGAATCCTTTTTTCTCCATTGTGTCCTATGATGCATTTATTAGGTAAAAGGTCGATGCGGGCTTTTGTCCTTTGCCCTAATGATTTATGATAACTCGTCGGATCGCATGACCCTTGTGCCGGCTACACATCATTTGAATATCTACCCTATCAACTTCCGATGGTAGGATGTGGGCCCACCATGGTGGTGACGGGTGACGGAGAATTAGGGTTCGATTCCGGAGAGGGAGCCTGAGAGACGGCTACCACATCCAAGGAAGGCAGCATGCGGGCAAATTACTCAATCCTGACACAGGGAGGTAGTGACAATGAATAATGTTTCTAGCATCAATATTTAAAAATACTGGAGATGCTCAAGATTTTACTAGTTGTACAATAATCAAACTTACGATTCAAACGTTGAAGCTATGGGGTAGAGTAAACCTATATGGACTTAAAAAAATTATATCAGATTTAGAGAATCGGTCTGTTTTTATGGGAAGATTTGAAAGTGTTTTTTTTTTGTTAATAAATTAATGCAGAAGTATAGATAAGCTTTTATTGGTCTTGGAAAGACATCATTGGGTATTATGATGATTAAGTTGGTGCACGTTAAGGAAGCTTGATAGCGCCCTAAGTAGGATTGGAAGTAGTTATGGAGTGGTTTAAGAGTTTCAAAATATAATAGAATTATGTCAAACAAAAATCACTATTAAATCCATTTAATTTTTCTATTGGTTATGGAGATGTATATTAAGGATATTTGAAGTCAAGTATGTTTGTGTATGTTTTTTTGCATATATAATAATTCTCAATTGGCGAGAAACATCTACTAGCGTGTAAGTCATTAATCATTTGATTTCTATACGGCTGATGTAAGGCTTTTTTTGTGGAGAAATTTCTATGTTATCATGATTTTTGAATCCTTGGTTTTCATTAAAAAATCTCTTTTAATTTTCGCTCGCAATTCAGGTTTTGGTGACCTGCTTTATATAATGGTTCGTGGTTCCCAGTTTGTTTTCTAAATTTTCTCTCATTAATTTCACTCAGGACAGTACTGCTGAGAATCAGTGGAAAGATATGGGCACAGGCCACCTCTCCATCAAATGCAAAGAGGGTTCCCCGAAGGCAACAAAAGACTCCAAACCAACCATTATTGTTCGGAATGATGTATGTGCTTTATATTTCTTGCTGGGGAAAAAATGCCACCATTTTAACTTTTAAAAATTGAGATAAACCTTTTACATGCATAGATAAGATAGTATGTATGTAAAAATTGAAGTTTAGGTGTTAGACATGTAAATACATAAGAATCGACTGGTATGTATGTAAATCTTCCTTTTTGTGTTTTAATAACTAGGAAAAAGCCTCTCTTTTGATTTCCAATTACTTGGTTACAGGTTGGAAGAATTTTACTCAACGCTCTCATATATCCTGGCATTAAAGTGAACATTCAAAAGACATCCATTGTCACAATCTTTCACACTGCTGTAAGTATCCTATCTTTCATTTAAACCTGCCCTGCTGAGTAGTATTACTACTACTGTTACTATTATTATTATTTATTATTTTTTAGGGTTTTTTATTTTATTTTTG
>NW_018165205.1:76574-89795 GCF_001263595.1 Phalaenopsis equestris | reverse complement strand
TAATTCTTATTTATTTACATATCTAACACCTAAACTTTTTTATTTACATACATAACACTTAAATTTTGAATATCATGTAAAAAATATTACTATTATTAACTTTTAAAACAGAAGTACACCTATTATTAACTTTTAAAACAGAAGTACACCTTTTGCATGCATATTTTATGGCATCATAGTGTTATTGTTGAATCCTAGATTGTCCGGGGAAAAAGCCTAAGCAATAAAACGTTTTATTAGGAGGTAATTAAGAGAGAGAGAGAGAGGAACAATAGTAGATTAGCAAAAGGGTATCATTTTTATATAATATGGGCCCCTATTTATAGGTCTAGGTCTCAATACTATAAAAGTACATAGTAGCCCCCTAATCGTTAACCTTTCAGTGGGGCTTTTTGGTAATTTACAAGGTTATTTGTATATAATAAGGTCTGAGAACTATTCGATTAATAAGGGTCGTCGATAGTCTGACAGACCTTGATTCAATTGATTCATGGTCCGAAAGAGTTCCCCCTCACCCCCCCCTCCCCTATCGATTGTTCTAAAGGCTGATGATCGTCTCGAGGACTTCCTTTTATTATCTTTTGTCGATCGTTCGACTAAGTTCTTTTCTTCATCGTTGCTCATCTGAACGATTGTTTATTGCTACATTCGATCGGTTGTACTTCTTAGGTCACAATCTACTTTGAGATTAATGCGGATATATTTTCATGTGTACATATTTAGTTCCCCGATTATCTTGCTTCTCGGAAGTTGTCTAACACATGAGAACAAGGGAATTTTTTGATCACGTAAACATAAATGAATAAATAAATAAGTGATATTATTGTGCAATAATGGACTTTCCTGGATTTTTATGCCCAGGCCATTATAAATAAGCTTTGGGGCAAGGGAAGTTTGCACTGCTTCAGTGCCTTTAGAATCCTCTGTCTCATGTCTTCCTCCCTACCTGTTTTCCACGATGTTTCGTGAAGGAGTCCCACCTTCCAACAAGGGCTTACTCCTCAAGACGATGAGTGACATGCGGGCGCAGGTTCGCAAGCTTGATGTGAAGCACAAGCTTGTGGGTGGAGACGTCCTCCGAAGGACCAATTAAGAAGAGGGTTGTGTCTAAGCATGGAGCCAGTGATCGTGAGAATTGGCTCGTCTCTTCAAGTTTCCTTGCGGGCCCTCCTCAAGATAGGACTGTTGGCCAAGTGAGAGACCGTCCGGACGAACTTCCTGTGGTGTGTTCACCTGTGTGAGTGAGACTACTTGCCCAGGCGGTTGTGGGGATCGTGATTTCCCAGAGAAGTGGGGGGGGGGGTTAGCCGATATACAGACGTGGCTTCGCCAGACTAGGATACATTTCTCCTCGGAAGGTGGAAGACCGGAAAAAGCGGGTGAGGATCTCTTTTCTTATTCCACATGTGAGTGGGGGCAGATTCTTTGTATGTAGTTTGATTAGCTTTTTGTTCATTTCTTTTCAACGACCGAGGTCTTGACCGTCGATTCTTTATCAGCAGATACTGACGCTGGCCTCGAAGATGATGCGACGGCGGTGGACCAAGTTGCGATCCAGGGAGCGAGCGTGGCATAGGTCATCGCGAGAGGAGTCATGGCGGGACTCAACACATTAGAGCAAGGTGCCAATCAAGATGCCACGGTCCGGAGGCTAGAGCGTAGGAGGGCAGCCATCAGGTCCTCCCCCCGGAGCTGCGAGGGATGAGGAGGCGACCGTAGGGCGCTGTGTATCCTCGGACTTAATACTTCGTCGCCTTGCCGAGATGGAGGAACGCTTCCTCCGCTTCATGGGGTACCCCCAAGGAGATGGTGCCAAAAGGGTCGTCGAGGTCCTCGAGATGGTCGAGCAAGTGGAGAGAGTAATTGCGAGGTTGTGCGAAGAGCTCACGACCTTCTAGGGGGAGATGCTTGGTAGCAGGGGGAGATTACCTGCTTATGCTCGGAGCTATCAGCCGTTAGAGAGGCCATCACCGCTTAGCCCAGGGATAATCGGAATGATCTTTTTAGGCTGGGCAGTGAGTTCATGTTACAAGCCAACATCGGGAGGAGGGGTAGGCCAACATCAGGAGGAGGGGCAAGCCAACATTGGAATATTACAAGTCTAAGCATTGTGAGGGCTAAGCTAATTTAGTGCCAAAGGAGAGCGCTTAAACCTCTTGGGTGGCTTGAGATTAGGGCTGTCAAAACGACTCGTTAAGAAGCTCGTGTTCGGCTCGTTCACTAAGTTAACGAGCCGAAAACGAACAAAGATTTGTTCGGTCATGTTCAGCTCGTTTTGGCTTGAAATACTAATCGTTCATGTTCAACTCGAATGCCCAAGGCTAGAGCAGTTTCACTTTCTATGTCTTTGTTTCTCTTTCTTCTCTTTTCATTTATTTATTATTAATTTTTTTATTTTGTTGTAAAGGGGATCTCTATTTGTAACCCGCAAATGAGTTGTCAAATATACAAAAAAAAAAATCTTTGAGGTCGGAGGTTTTGTTATCCCGGCATTTTTCTCCCTTAACTGTTAATTGTTGGAAATACTCAAGTATTTTCTGTGTTATGAGTTGTTGGTGAGTGCACATGTATTTTGCATAAATGGTTGTCGTTGGTTCCTTGCAGAGCTTGTCATTGGTGAGTGTAAATGTCATAATTAAAGCGCAAGACGATCGTTTGTGCACCTCTCACGGAGCTTGTCACTGTCTGGTGCGGATACAATAATTAGGCACTCATCGCGGAGCTTATCATTATTGGGTGTTAACGTTTAGAAATAGGGCGCAGGATGATCGTTTGCACACCATTTGTGGAGTTTGTTGTTATCGAGTATCGGTGTGTCCTACAAGCCACTGTGATGATGCTCTTTTTAAAGTTAGGTGCATGACGTTCGTTCGCAGACCCCTCACGGAGCTTGTCGTTGTCGGGTGTCGATACGTCCCATAGGCCACATGTAGTAGTTGGGCACCCCTTGCGGAGCTTATTGCTGCCGACTGCTAACATTTAGAATAGAACGTAGGACGGTCGTTTGTACGCTCCTTGCGGAGCTTGTCGCTGTCGGGTGCCGGTACGTCTCATAGACCACTTGATAATGATCTCCTTTAAAGTTGGGCGCAGGACGGTCGCTCGCACACCCTTGTGGAGCTTGTTGTTGTCGGATGTCGGTACGTCCCATAGACCACTCGATGAAGATTGTTTTTCGAGCGTACCTGAGCAGTTTCTCTAGTGTGCTCACGTCAGTTGCTCGAGTGCATTCACGACAGTTCCCTGAGCGTAAAATACAATAGGAAAAAGTACTGTTATTGATTTCGAATATGTGTAATCTTGGACTTTTAGATAAAATGTAAAAAAAAACTATCTTTGTTTCATTGACCTTTTTTAAAGATAAAAAATGATATACAGAAAATTGTGATATTTTTAGGAAGAATTTTCTTAGGTCGTCGCCACTTCAGGTTCCAGGGACGTCATTCCCTGCGTGTCTTTAGTTTGTAAGCTCCAGGTGTCATTCTATGATGGATGATGTAGGGATCGTTCCAGGTTTGATCCAATTTCCCGATAGCTTTCCCTCTGGCGGCTAGGTCGATTTTTTTCAGCATTAGGTCCCCTTGAGCAAGCTTCTCTTCCCGCACGTGCTTGTTGAAGTACCTAGCGGTCCTTCTATTAACCTCTTCTTGCTGGAGAGCTGTGTTTGTTCTGTTCTCTGCTGCCAGATCTAGAGCCAGTTTGACTCCCTTGTCGTTTGACTCGAGCCACTCTCCTAGGTCTTTTCATCGAAAGTTGAAGCGGAGAGCATCCTTTGGTTGTGGTTGTTGTATTTGACCGGCAACATGACCTCTGTTTCGTTGGATAGCATAAATGAGGTTTGTTTGGTGGACGTCGACGACATCGTTCGGATTTCCCAAAGTATTTAAGGGATCAAGCTTGCCCATTTGCCTTTTGTTCCTTCCACCTTTTTTCCTAAGCAAATTTAAAATAATTTTATTTGCGGTCTCCGCTTGGCCATTTGTTCAAGGGTGGTGAACAGAAGTAAACTTGAGGTTGATCCCCTTGCTTGTTGAATTAGTTCTCATTATCCGTGACTATGATAAGAGGTAGTCTGTATCGAGAAATGAAATCAATTCAGATAGAGTTTCAGACTATATGTGCGCCAGGGGCTTCACTTCTACCCACTTGGAGAAGTAGTCGATGGCCACCAGTAGAAACTTCCTCTACCTTTTGGACGAAGGAAAATGTTCTAGAATATCGAGGCCCTAGATAGTGAACGACCATGGACTGACAATCATATGGAGTTTATGCGACTGCTGATGGCGCAGTGACCCGTACTTTTGGCATTGTGTTCACCTTCGGGAGTGTCCTGCTTCCTTGAGTAAACTTGGCCAGAAATAGCCTTGTAGCTGGATTCTGTGGGCTAGTGTTTTTCCTCCAGAGTGGCTGCCGCATTCTCCGATATGGACTTCTCTAAGTTTGTCCTTAGCTTAATCCTCCCCAACGCATTTCAAGTATAAGGATGTGGTCGTCCTCTTTAAGAGCTTCCCTTTGATTAACAATTATTGAGTAGGCGACTTCTTCAATCTCTCGTGTTCTGGTATCGGACATACGAGCTCATCTAGCTGTTCTTCTCCTCTTCATGTATTTCCATTGCCATTGGTTCTTCGATAGATGATCGATCGAGTCATTTTGGTACCCCTTCTCCTAGATGGAGGCTTTGGGATAAGAGATCGGCGACTTGATTTTCCTCCCTTCAGACATTTTCGATCTTGTATCTAGCAAAATGACCGATCTTTGTCTTCACCTTCCCGAGATATCTCCCCATAGTTCCGTCTTTGGCTTCAAATTTCCCATTAATCTGGTTTACAATCAGAAGTGAATCAGCCTCACCGTTATGTGGAGCACTCCAATCTCCGAGGCTAGGAGAAGTCCTGCAATCAAAGCTTCATATTCTATTTGGTTGTTAGTCAATGAGAATTTTACCTCAATTGAGTGATAGACGTTTTCCCCTGCGGGATTGCATAGAAAAACTTCGAGTGCAGCGTTCGACTGGTCAGATGATCCATCGGTAAACAGTGGTCGGGTTAATTTGTCGGTCGCCAGATCTTCGTTTGGCCCTCCTAGTTCTGAGAAATTTGCCACCACTTGCGCCTTTATTGTCGTATGGGGGATGTACGAGATGTTAAATTCGCTTAGTTCCACGACCAACTTGAGTAACCGACCAGAATGCTCTGGCATGTTAAAAAAGACTTTAACGGTTGGTCTGTGATAACTTATATGGGATGTACTTGAAAATACGGGCGAAGCCTCTTTGCTGAAGTGACGAAGGTGAATGTCAGTTTCTCCATGATGGGATACCGGAGTTCAGCGCCCTTGAGAACTCGACTGGTATAGGAGACTGAATGTTGCTTCCCAAGTTCTTCTCAGACCAAGACCGAGCTGACGGCCTCTGGACCGAACCCGAGGTAAAGATGGAGTTTCTCTTTTGGCTTTGGGCTTTGAAGTAGGGGAGGGGAGGTGAGTAACTGCGTGAGATTTTGAAAGGCCTCTTCGCATTCTGGCATCCACTCGAAGCATTTAGCTCTCCTAAGTAATTTAAAGAATGGAGCACATATCACCTGACTTGGAGATGAATCTGCGATTCGATCTGACCGGTAAGATTTTGGATTTCTTTGGTGCTCTTTGGGGGGTGGGGGGGGGGGAATTTAAAGAATGGAGCACATTTATCACCTGACTTGGAGATGAATCTGCTCTGCGATCTGACTAGTAAGATTTTGGATGCGGGGATTTCATGTCTACGAGTATCCGGATCTTCCCTGTGTTGGCCTTTATGCCTTCAGGGGTTGGCAAGTTTCCCAAAAATTTACCGGTAGTGGCTTCGAATGTGCATTTTAGCGGGTTTGATTTCATGTTAAATTTTTTAAGTGTTTGGAAGGTTTCTTTTTTTAAGTCTTCGATGTGTTGTTCCGCTGACCGACTCTTAACTAGTACATCATCGAAATACACCTCAATGTTTCTTTCTTTTTAATTTGCAAATATTACATCCATGAGGCGTTGGTAAGTTGCCCCGACATTTTTTAGCCCAAAAGGCATTACATTGTAACTAGTGACAAAGGGTGCATCTTAATCTAGTGATATCCAAAGAATGCATCAAGGAAGCTCAGGATTGAGTGGCCAATAGCTGAATCTATTAGGGCGTCAATTTTCGGTAGGGCGTAAGTCATTCAGACAAGCGGAGTTCAGGTTGGTGAAATCTTGCGTACATCCTCCACTTTCCGTTAGCTTTTTTGACCATGACCACGTTGAAGCCCCGGGTGGAGTATTACACTTTTTGAATGTTCCTGACCTCTTTCAGCTTTTACACCTCTTATCGGAAGGCCCTGTTAGTGTCATGGAGGAGCTCTCGATCTGTTTCATGGATCGAGCCGATGGATCAACATTCAACCTATGGTACACAACATCGATCGACACTCCTGGCATCTCGACTGTCGTCAACGCAAAAAAATTCTTGGTTCTTCTGAAGGGTTCGGACTAGTAGATCCCCGTGATCTGCATCAAAAGCCTCACTGATCAATAACATCTACCTGATCTCCCTCGATCGTCGGGACTTCACGAGTGGCTTCGCTGGTTTCGAGGCCACCCTCCCTCGCTTTCTGGATATCCAGGGGGTCATGTTCCACGTTGCTTATGACCCTTAAATAGTAGATCGAGACTGCTCTAGGTCGTCCCTAACTGTGATGATTTCTCCGTATCCAGGAAACTTCACAGCGACATGGTAAGTGGAGACTACCACTCCAGGTCGGTCAAAGATGGCATTGTAGGTTGGGGGCGAATCCACCACAAGAAAATCTTCAATACGGGTGAATTGTTTCTCATTCTCCTCCCAACTTGTCGGGAGTCCAATCATTTCCAGTGCCTCCTTTCTCTTGCCGTAGAATCCGTAAAGCGGATCAGCTAGTGCGGTCGTTCAATTGGCAGTGAGGCTCAACTTATCGAACACGTGTTTAATCAATACATTCATTTAATTACCGGTGTCAATTAAAATACTCCCTACTTGATAATTGTTTATTATAGCAGTTATTACAATAGCATCATTATATGGATTTCCCTTTTGGGGAAGATCCTCATAAATAAAAAAGATAAGTGAATGGTTCTTGGGCTTCAAAGCGAAGGTGATGATGCAGAGCTCCCCTGTTTGCTACTTTTTTTCGGTTCGCCTTCCTGGGTGGCTCGCTTTCTTGGAAGATTTAAGACACTTACCCTACAATGTGAATGGCGTTAGTGCGAACGGGGCCATCGGTCGCTCCTCCCACTGGAGCCTTACCCTGTCTTTCGGTCGCAACTCCAAAAGCGACGAATTCTTTCAACTTTCTTTCCTTGATCAATTCTTCGATCAGGCTTCGCGGATGTCTACATTCCTTTGTGTGATGCCTGTGGTCTCTGTAGTACTTGCAGTACTTCCTGCTATCCCGAAGGAAAGCTTCGACCCTCATCGACGTAGTCTTTCTGAAGAAATCTTTATCTTGGATGACGTCCACTATCTCTGCCATGGATACTCGAAGCGGCGCCTTGCAAGGGGCCTCGTGGTTATACCGGGTTGCTCGCGATGGTACGGCGATCGGTGGTTCTAGGCTTTAATCGAACGCCTTCAGTCTTCTTGGCGTTGGGTGGAGTGGTTATCGGGGCGATTTGATGGTCGTGTGCTTTGTCTCGGTTGTACTTAGATATTCCGTGGAGGTCTTTTATGATGTCTTTGCTCGACGGGCTCATGAGTGTTCTCGTAAGCCACGATTTATCTGTTAGTCATCTCCAACAGTGTAGCCAAGCTCTGTGGTTATGCAAGTTTGAGGTCGAAACGGAACCTCTCAGACCTTACTCCTTGTATCAGCGCGGCCTGAGCCATGTCGGGCTTCAGGTCCTTGACAGCTAACGTCTTGCTCTGGAAACTCGCGATAGAAGTTCGTAGGCTCTCATTTTCCTCTTGCTTAAACTACCACAGGGATCGAGCGTTCTTCTTGGGCAGAGTACTGCTGAACTGCGATAAGAAAAAGTTCATGAACTCTGCGAAACAGGTGATTACCCTCGCGTGCAATCCCTCGAACCATCTTAGGGCAGTTGATCTTAGCGTCGTAAAGAACAACTTGCACTTGAGGGCATCCGAAATCTTCAACAGGTGGATAGAAGATTATAACGGCGCGAGGTGATCGTTGGGAGCCAATCGTCCTTTGTAAATTTCTAGGACCGATATTTTGAAATTCTCTGGAGGTTCAACTCCGGAGACCTATAGGGAAAAGGCGTTCTCCGGTTGTTTATGTGCCTTAGTTTGCGTCAGTCGGTTCCTTTTCCTCTACAGGGGCAGATCCGACGCTCTCGTGGTACAGTCCGTTGTCAGGCTTTTCCTACGAGTGGATTCCCCTCCTTCCATTGTTTGCCAGCAATTCTTCTTGAGGGTGCTTATGTTTTCCTTGTCGTGTTGGCTCTCCAATTGGAATTGGAGGGGCTGCTAGAGCAGCGACCTCCCTAAGGACCTCAGCGAGTTGTCCCGACATCTGGTTGGTGATGTGGGTTCTTATGTTTTGCAACCCTTGCTAAACAACATCTTCCATGAACTCTCGGGTACATGTTACTTCCCCTTCGTTCCTCTTTCTAGACTCTCCTTGTTGTTGTTGTCGGGTTTCTTTTCTTGTTGAAGTCATGTTTCCACGCTTAATGCATCTTAAAGGATGTTAAATCCGAGATTGTCTGGGAAACATGCCTAAGGAATGAAACGTTCTATTAAGAGGCAATTAAGGGAGAGAGAGTGTGTGTGAAGTAGCTGTAGTAGACAAGCAAAAGGATATTCTTTATTTATAATATGGACCCCTATTTATAGGTTTTTGTCCCAATATTATAAAAATGCATAATAGCCCCCTAATTTTTAATCCATAAGGGGGGACTTTTTGGTAATTTTCAATGTTATTTCTATTAAATAAGGCTTGGGACCTGTTAGTCGATTATTGGTTCAATCGATTCATTGTCCGAAGGAGTCCTCCCCATCAATTGTCCTGAAGGCTGATGATTGTCTAGAGAGACTTCCTTTTGTCATCTTCTGTCGATCGTTAGGCTAAATTATTTTGTCCATCGCAGCTCATCTGAAACGATCGTCTATCGCTACATCTGATCGGTTGTAATTCCTTCTTAGGTCGCCCATCTACTTTAAGATTCATGCCGGCACATTTTCATGTGTCCAGTTATAAATTTAAATATTAAACTTTAGGTGCTAGACATGTAAATACAATAGAATTGTGGGGACGTGTGCTAATTCTCCTTTTCATTTTGGTATAAAAGCTTAATGACTTTTAAGAACTTGTATTGTTTTTTCAGGGTGGCGAACACGAAGATGCAAGTCAAGTTGTCGCGCGCACATACTTGCTAAGATTGAAATCCGTAGAAGACACCACAAAATTGGCCGAAACAATTCAAGAATATGCTCCATCAGCATGAGGTTTGAATGCATGCTTTCTCCTAAATTCCTTTTCTCTCTAAATTCACTTCAATAATCTAATATTTGTAGCGTTAAATCAACTTATTTCCCCCTACTTAAAAGAAACACAATAGCGACAAGCTCTGAAAGCTTGGGAAGGAATCTTCCTTCACGGGGGAGATCTTCTCACTCCGGTACACATTTCCTCTCTCCCCATTTCTTTTTTTGTTTTTTCTTATAAATGTTACGACATTATTTGATTAGATAAATCAATAAACTTTTTTCCCAAATTATGATCTCATAGTGTTTCTTCTTATAAATGGGCAATTACATGCAAACCATTCAATTCCTATGTATTTACACATCCAACTCCTAAGCTTTACTTTGTACATTTATTCCAACCAAATCATTCACATCACATTAGAGTACACCTTTTTTTGATTTTTAAAAATGTGGAATATACTTTTACTTGCTATAGTAAACCGGTATATATAATATGTAAAAAATTGAACATTTAGTATTAGACATGTAAATAAATAGGAATTTAGAGTCTTCCTATAAAAAAAAAAAGGCAATTATCATTTTTCTTTCCTTTTTATTGTTATGTGAAATTGGATTGGAGTGTTATAAGATGGTTTATAGTTCATTGAGGTTATTTTATGGGTCACAATTTTAAGTTAATCATTTTAAGTTAATCTGCTCTTAAGATCTGCTCTTAAGAAAAAAAAAAACAGTTATTTATTTTAAGTTTAGGGGCATTTACATAAATTGCACACAAATCGTATTTATTTACAATTAAAGAAGGTTTTATCTTCTAAAATAATTCGTGGATGCTTGGAGTCTTGATAGCTCATTTTATTCATGTATACATATATTCACACTTTTATTGATTTTAATTTAGCCGAATTTTGTTCAGGAATTATAAATAAATCTTTATACAAACAAATCAAAATATTTAAATGTTAGAAACTGGTATTGCCCCAAATTAATATATATATATCAATTACATTTTAATCAAGTCTTACCCTAATTATTAGGTTATTAATTTGCTTAAATTAATGTACATATGTTTTATATTTTTTATTAGTAATTTAAGATGTGCGGTCTATAGTGGCTCTTCTTTTTTTTTAAAATGTGTTTGAATTCATGTAGCCTATTATGTAGCCCAAGTTTTGATTCACTAAAGCTCCTCTTGAACAGCCTTTTTTTTTTAAAGGATCAAAGGGAAGAAGAAGATTGAGCAAAAAAATGTGAGAAAGAGAGAGATGTAAATATGGAAAGTATAGATGTTAGATATGTAAATACATAAGAATTGTGTGTTATGTTTGTAAATTTCCCTTCGATATATTTTGCAATATGTCCGTGTTTTGAATGTTTTGCATACGGAGATATATTTCCGAATGAAGCCATAAATAATCATGTTCTGTTTTGGATTGTATGTATTTTTGATATGTACTTAGATTTATAATTGTGTCAATTCCTTATTGTGCTCAGACATTCATTGCAATCTTTGGGGATATACCACCCATTTCCTATGTATTAATATATCTAATACCTAAATTGTAATGTTTATACTTTACATTAAAAATATTATTATTTTAATTTTAAAACAATAAAATACCTCTTTTCATTTATGTATAAGATGGCTAAATATGTAAATATATTGGAGTCGAGTGTTATGAATATAAATCTTCCTGAACTTTTAATTTTAGAAAAAAAAAAAACATTTAATATTTTTATAGAATTGAATTAAATGTTTTAAGACTTCCTATAAAAATTGAACATTTTCTCGTTTGTGGTGACTGATTATATTAATTTAATATTTTCTCGTTAAAGAAAAATTATATAAAAAAAAAAGATCAATAATGATTCTGCAAAAAATAATCCAGAGTCTTTGTTGAAGTTGGTTGAAGGAGGTGTCCATCTCTTGATGCATCTTTACGTGCGGCTGAGGTTATTCTTGAGTTAATTTCAATAATTTCGAAATAATCAAGAATTAACTCACGATTTTTATTTTTAGATTATTTATGTGTTATTTCAAGAAATAACATGAAAATAACTCAGGAATAATCTTCACGACACGTAAAATTATGTCAAGAGTCTGCACAAAAAATGAACTCCCAGTCTTCAGCGCTTTAAATGAAAAAGAAAAAAATATATTATCATTATTTTTAAAATAATAATGAGAAATATGCTATCTGACAGTAAATTAAAATCGCCTGACTAAAATATTTATAAGTAATCATATCTCGTAATATTTTGTTTTTTTTTTTTTGTGTCATTATCTCCCGGCTTTAGACTGGTGGCATATCTTCTGACACTTGCATACATGCCACGCAGCGTTTATCTATTTACATATCCAACCCTTGAAATTATATATTTATATCCATACCACTATTATTTACTTTTAGATACTTTTAGAAATATTAAGAATTAAGATTTTTTTTTTTTTTTGTGTTTTGTATTTGAAAAATAGCAAAATGCCAATCAATTAAGTCTCATAAATTATAAAAATATTAAGTTGGTTCACACTTTCCTTCAATATAAACTGAAATACTTTTAGAAAAATGATTATTTTAGTCTCAATAAAAAGTGTATGAGACTAAATTAATATTTATGCATATTTAAAATTAAATTGTCACCTTCAAAGTTCAAATGGCTTGCTTTGTATGGAAAATAAATATAGATTAATTAAACATCATGAGGAAAAAAAAATCAAAAAATTAAGATTGATATTTTAATTTTATGCTAGAATAAATAAATCATATGTGGATAAATTTCAAAATAAATACCAACAAATCTTATCTATTTTTACATATCTAAATTAATGTGAGATCAATTTGAATAAAATTACTGATTACATATCACCGGGATAATGCTATAGACATGAGCAAATTCATAGCAATCAATTAAATACAGCCCAATTATTAGCCCAAAATAAATCAAAATAAGCTCAGCTGTTGCGGGCCTATCCCAATGAAAGAGGCGTCAGAATACACGGCCCACTTAACTCGTCATTGTCGGGGCGCCACGGTCACCAATCAATGGCCACAAATCCTCTCCACCATAAAATAATAATAATTAATTAAACAAATCATAGTTCGAATATAAACTTATTAGAACAATAATTTTTATTTTTATAAGGTATTATTTAAAATAAAATATTTATTAAGTACAGATTGCCCCTGATAAGATAACGTAATTAATACCTTTTTTTTTTTTTTTCCTGGAAGCCCCTGCCGTGCGAGTCGCGAGCAATATATAAATTCGGCAAGTGCACGTGACTCGGAAAAAAAATGTCGGAAAATAAATATATATATTTTCTTCTTCTGCAGGACTGATGCTCACGTGGCTTCATAAAAATAAAAGAAGGAAAAATTCAGATACGTCCGGCGCAATTTTTAAGGATTTATATATGACAGGTATATATATAATTTTTTTTTAAAATGACCATAAGTATTATATGGTACTCTTAATGTGTTTAACAATACCAGTATCACCTCATTAAAGTTCACGTCGCTAGAAGGGATTCAAACCCCCCCTACCTGTGGGGTCTAGGATTTAAAGTTCACCTCGTGTTCGAAATCGGGTTGTGAAGAGTGTAGTAGTGTTCGGCTCGAAATTGACTCATTAAAATTAAATTGAGAAAAATAAATATAAAGTGTTGGATTCGAACCTGGACCAAACGTATGCAAAATAATGCACTAACAATATTAACACACAAGGAGTTACGATTTAAACTTAAATATAAATATATATAATATATTATTATATAAATAATATATGTAATATAT
>NW_018165205.1:51608-76554 GCF_001263595.1 Phalaenopsis equestris | reverse complement strand
TTATAGAGACTATATATATATATAAAAAAACTAAAACGAGCCAAATATGAGCGAACAAAGAGTTGTTCGTGTTCGGCTCGTTTATAATTCGAGCTTTAAAAACTTATTCTTATTCGGCTCATTTACTTAACGAACGAGTCGGCTCGTTTACTTAATGAACGAGTCTAACACGAGTTATTCACGAACAACGCACTTTTTTTACAGCCCTAGATGTCAAACAACAGGCCGGGATACGCGGAGCGGGCGCACACACACAAGACACTTCCTTAGCCCCTTCCAACTCCAATAAGGAATCTAGGATATTCTGTTGGGATTTTTTTTTTCAATACCCTTTTGATTTCTCAAGGAATTCGCAATTTAATTTCAATACCCTTTGGAATTCCCAAATTAATTAAAACTCTGTTTTAATTTTAATAATCGTTGGAATTCATTAGTGTTTTTAAGAGAAATAAATTTTAGAATATGGTTCATATAGTGTCTAAGTTCAACACATGAATTTAGTAACATTCCATAATGTGTTCACATCTACTGAACTCTGTGATGCGCATAACACTATAAATTAGATGTGATGTTTGTTGTTTTGGTCCCTAAGCTTGCTCCTCTTCATTTTATTTGCACCATCGGGTTGTGAGTGAGAAAAACTTAGAAGATCTGTAACAGAAAATTTGTCGTGTGAGTTGTGAGTGTTGACTCTGTTCGTATAAGTTATGGCTGGAGGTATGTATGATCATATCTCGCTTCCGCTTATCGATTTAAATATGTTTGTAGATCGAATAAAGTTGTGAGATATTAAATTTGGTATCAGAGCCGGGATTAACCTCTCTTGCTTACTCTGTTTCACTTTGTTTGTACATAAATCTTGGTTGAGACATTAAAGTTAATGTTTGTTCTAACTGCCCGTTTTTTTTTAAACATTTAGATTTTTGGGGTATTAGAATTTTGACGTTGTTAATCCAAAATAAAACCAGAAATCATTTTGAAATCAAGTTTCTAAGCTTTCTGTGATTTGAACCATTGATTTTGGCTGAGAAACCGTCGGGTTTCCCATTCGGAGCCACGAGTCTGAACTGGGTTTAGAAGACCCAGCTAAAGGATGAAGACGAGCCAAACAACTTGCCGTCTGGGCAATGGTGAAAACGACGTGTCGTTTTCATTCGGCAAAAATCAGCCTCGTCATGCAAAATGACATTTCGTTTTGAGTCAATATATATTATGTTAAATAATATTTATGCATTGTTATTCATTTTATTCGCATTATTTATGATTGTATGTAAATGTTTAGCTCTTAATAGATAATTAATTAATGTTAGTTGATTCATATAATTTTAATTAATTAGGAAATAGCCAGAGCATCTTTAATCTATTAAAATTATATATTGAATTCGAGAATCACATTAAAACATTAGTTGTAACTAATCATATGAGATATAATAAAATTTACCCACATGAATTTTGTTATATTTGTATGATTAATTAGAATGAAATATCAACTTATATTTCTTAATCTACCCACATGAATTAAGAAAAAGGAATATAATTTGATAGTTTTATCATAAAGTTGATAGATGAATCTAATTTAAGATTTTTGCCCACAAGCAAGTTGTATGTCATTAGATTCATCGATTTGAGCAAGATTTACATTGGCAAAACATGTTATTTTGTTTTTGAGTCTCAAAAAATAAAAAAAATAAAAAATAATAATAAGCTTATATGTTTGGAAAATTTTGCAGTTATTCAACCCGCGAACATTTCTGATTTTAAGTATAACATTCATGAATTAAATGGTGATAACTATAAGGTGTGAAAAGAGAAAGTTTTTCTTCATTCAGGATGGATGAATATTGATTATGTTATGAGAAAAAAACGAACCACATGTCATTACTGAAATCAGCATTTCAGTTGTTATTGATCTTTATGAAAAATGGGAGTGATCTAATCGTCTCTCTGTGATGTTCATAAAGACCAAGATATCTACTGGTATCCGTGATTCTGTCGAGCAGCATAATAAGGTCAAGGACCTTCTGAAAGCCATCGATGAGCAGCTTACAACATCTGACAAGGCTCTGGCCAACACCTTAATTATGCAATTTTCATCCATGAAGCTCACCGAAATTAAAGGCGTGTGTGATCATATCATGCACATGAGGGACATAGCGGCTCAGCTTGCAGCTTCAGAAGTTAAAATGTCGGAATCTTTTATGGTTCATTTCTTTCTGAACACTCTGCCCCAACAATATGGACCCTTCAAAATCTCTTATAATACTCATAAAGACAAATGGTCAATATCTCTTAAAATTCCAATTCAATCACCAATCAAATCCATACTCGATAATTTGTAACTTAAAACTTAGTTCAAAAAAGTTAGCTCTCTCGCATTGAAAATGAATCTAATAAATTCAACAAACCTAATGATAATGAAAGAGAATAAGAATATCCAAACCCAAAGTTACTATAAATGAACCAATGCCTTCGATGAACAACTCAAAGTGAGCATGATTAAAAATTTATTTTTTTTATTGTTCAACAAGTTTCTTATTAAATGATTTATTGTTAAATGATATATTAAATAAATACAACTTGATTAATTAGAAATTATTTAATTATATATTTAACAATAACATATCATAATTTAGTATCAAAATGTATATTAATCAAATGAAATTTCTTCACAATTTTTTTATTCCAATGAACTGTCGATATTTATTTATAATGTTTGATTACAAGAAATTTTACCTACAATTTACCTATTATTTTATTTAAATGGCGGAAAATAGCAAAATGCTAATTCAAAAAAATCACTTACAAATCAAATATAATTTTTTAAAAATTTTAAAATAGCCAAATATGAATATTTACGTAAAAGCTTCGCTCGAACATGAATCGAAGTGCTAAACACAAATAGCTTATCAAATAACTAAGTCGAAAACACATCACATTCATCTCAATTACTCCCACAAGTCGGCTCGAATTCATTGAGTTAAATTTGATTTTGAGCTCAAACTCGAATAATTAATCAAACTTAAGTCTAACTTGAGCTCACTTGTTTCCACCTAGACTTCAATAATTGTAGAGAGTAACGGGCAGACTGTCACAGTCTGTGAGAATAATTTGTGTAATCATCATGGTAATTCGGCCATACATAAACATCATCTTCCATTTAAGATTTTTTTTATTTATTTATATTTTATTTTAAAAATATATTTTTATATAATTTACACATTATATATATATTTTTTTTAAAATAAATTGATTTATTTTTTTAAAATACTCAAAATACTTTATAATATATTATCATCATCTCTAATAATTATCATGAATATTATAGTTATTGCCATTACGTTATCAATTACTATTATTATTGTATTAATGATTATCCTAATCGTCACATAAATTAATTTATTTAATATTTTAAAAAATATTTTTTAATATTAATATATTTTATTCTATTTCAAAATATAAATAATGTAAAATAAAAATAAAAATAATGAATAAATGAATAAAAATAATTTATAATGACCCCTTAATTTTTTAGATTAATGTAAGTACCAATTAAAATCATCATGAGTTGGTGTGCTTTCTAGATAGTCAATCAAATTCACAATTGTCACAATAAACGTGTAAAAAGTGTGCATAAGTCTCTTTTGCAATAAAATAATTAGTAGATATGAATGAGAGTTTAATGTATAATATTGGAGTGGTAGTTATTGATTGTCTACTTAATTCTGATAATTTCATGGCTAGAGAAGATGACATGGCATTGTAGGGGCCCATAACTGGTAATCCGAAACCCCACGCCTCTCTGGCTGGCTCCCATAGTTTAGGATGAAGACATTTGTCAAATAAATGAAATTTGATTACATTCTTAGAAATCAACCTACCTACGCAAGACCCACATTGTTGAGAATTTTATGGCACACGAATTGACACAAATCGAGAAATAAACACAGATTTAACGTGGTTTGACAAAGATGTCGACAGTTTTTTCTTCAATTATGAAAAAGAGTACAAGATATTCATAGGGTTACAATACATTATATAATATATATATATATATCTGGCGTATAATATGAAATTACAAAATTATCTATATACCGTACAGTAGGGGCATTGTCCTCGCACCCCCAAGCCACGTAACAAAAACTCCCTTGATTTAACAAATGATTTCACACCACCCCGCTACATTGGCTTGCACGGTTCCGCTCCAACATGGGTCCCTTACCTATTATATAAGCCTACCTACCACGTATAGATAAATCCAACATTTTTATCTGCTCTGGCCCAATGACATCAGTGATATTTTTGCTTGTTTAAGACAGTTTTTGGTGAAACGGCCAACGGCTACCATTTTTTTGTTTTCCTACCTAATTTTTGACAACCCCAATCATTATTATTTTTACCATGCTCCTGCTGCACGACCCAGACATTAAATAAGCACCAGAGGAGCAGCTCGTCCTCACCACCACTCTCTTCTTCTTCGTCACCAAAGCTTCCAAGAGCCTGCATTCATGGGTTCGGCTGCGAGCGAAACGGAAAGAGATGTGCTCAAATCGCTGGTGTTCAAAGAATCCGCAGCACTTGAATCGTTAAAAATCGGCGGCTACGACTTCAACAACGGCCTCGACCTCACCGGCCTCCTCAACTCCCTCGTCTCTACTGGTTTTCAGGCCACAAATCTGGGAGAAGCCATGGAAGTCGTCAACCAGATGGTATCAAAAACTCCCAAAACCCCATTATTATCATAAACATGCATTAATATCAACCTGCATTGTCTTCAAAGTTTGCATATTTATGACTTTATTATGCAGAACATGTATGTATGAAAGACTGCAAATAAAAAAATTTCATCCGAACTAAATGATAAGAAAATGCTGACTGAAATTTGAATTTGTGAAGATAAGCTGGAGGTTGGCGGATGAGGAAGTAGCAGTTGATGGAAGTGAGGAGACGGATCGGGCTTTTAGGGAGTCTGTGAAGTGCAAGATATTTCTTGGCTTTACATCTAATCTCATTTCGTCTGGGGTTAGAGAGACTATAAGGTTTCTGGTGCAGCATCGCATGGTGAGTGCCTTCGTTTTCTTCTTCTTTATAAATTTGGAGAAAATGTTAGATTTGTATTGAAAACTTTTATGTGACCATTTTCATGATTTCAGGCCTTATTATTTTTCATTGATTCTTTTGCGATACAAATGCATTTGATTGTACGGCTTATAGGATTCACTGTTCACTGAAACCTTAATAGAACCATGGAAGTGAGTTATAGGAGTGTTCTTTTTATTTATATTATAAATTTATGTATAAAATGTTGCATTTTACTTTAAAAAATAAATAATATTTTATTTTTTGAATTTTAATGTTATTGGAAATAAATATGAAAATAATTATGTAGTATTTTGCAGCCCTTTCTGTATTTGGGCCTTTTTATATGATGTCACTTTCAGTATTTTTGAGAAAATGACATTGTTCCGAAAACTCCATTGTCAAAATCAATTTACAAGGAAATATGACATATCAGATCACTATTTTAATAATTACATTTAAATTAACAGTAATCGACCTATGTCTTTACCATAAATTATGAAAAGTGGAGATTAGAAATAGGATCAAAACAGTTTGTTGTTCGCAAACAGCTCGTGTTCCGCTCATTCGCTAAGTTAACAAGCCAAACACGAATAACACGAACAATATTTGTTCGTTCGTATTCGGCTCATTTTGGCTCGAAATACTACTAATCAATTATATATATATGTGTGTGATTTTTATTTTTAAAAAAATTAATTCACTACAAGACTACAAAGATTTATAATCAATTAAAGTTATTAATTACAAAAATAGAATAAAAATTATTAAATTAAATTCAAATAATATTTTAAAGCTTGTCATAATCTTTAACATCTTATAGTTATATGATTAAAGTTGTGAAAACGACTCTTTATTTGTGAAAGATTTGTATTCGGCTCATTAAGTAAATGGGCCAAACAAGAATACATCTTTTTTGAGCTCGAAATATAAGCTACCAGCCTTTACAGCCCAAGTTGGAAACATTTTAAAATAAAAAAAAAATCTGGATGCTGATTTTGGGTGTCTTGTTGTAATAAAAGCTCTGTTCCCTTACAGTAATTTTCTGTACAGCTGTCTTTTATCTTACTGCTGTGGTCCCTTTCAAATTTCCATTTCCAAGAAAGTGTTAATTACATTTCTGACATCTCAAAATTGCGATAGCGATAACTCAATTAACCTGCAGTTAAAGTACAACCCAATGTAAAAAGTTATGTTTCACTTGCAGCTTTTTTTTTTAAAAAATTACTGATAATATATCTTAGTCTTTAAATTCATTTCTTATAATATTAAGAGATTGAGTCAGTTTATTTGTCCTCTTATATTAGCATAACGAAAGATAAAATGATATTTCGTAGGGATAAAATTGATATTTTGTGGTGGACAAAAGATTAAATTGTTCATGAAAAAAATCTGAATTTTAAAGGAAAAAAATGTTCTTTATGGACTCTACATTGGGTTTGGCTTTGATAGCTCTTTAGTGTTAGTATTTTGCATAAAATTTTGGGTATTATGCATGAAAATATTAAATTATAGATGCTAAATATATATATAATTGTAAATGCCTTAAAAAAAATTTATCTTGCAGTGGGCCGGATAGGTACTATTTGTCTTCATTACCTAACAGAGCAAAGTAAATTATTGGCCACCAACCCCTGAACCAAAAACAGTTAAAAAGGGATCATGTACATACATACTATACAATACTTATGGATTTATAACATATCTGACATTTAAACTTTAATTTTGACATCACGAATCTTTCATATCTCACAAAAAAAAAAAAAACAATTTTTTTTACTTTTGAAATGTAGATGTTAGATTATATGTAAATAAATAAAAACTGAGTGATATGAATATAAATCTTCCAAAGAAAAAAAGAAAGGATTATAAATATTTTGCTAAAAATAAAAAGAAAAAACAAAAAAAAAATGGATGGTGCAGGTGGATGTGCTGGTGACGACTGCTGGCGGTATAGAAGAAGATTTCATTAAATGTCTGGCTCCTACTTTCAAAGGGGATTTCTCTCTGGGAGGAACATTTCTGCGCTCCAGAGGATGGAATAGGATTGGCAACTTATTGGTGCCTAATGATAATTACTGCAAATTTGGGGATTGGATTATGCCTATTCTCGACAAAATGCTCGAAGAGCAAATTAATGAGGTTTTCTTTCTAATTATTTTTATGTGGATTTTGTAATATATATGCCTTTTTTTAAATTATTAATATATTATTTTGTATGAAATATATATATATATATATATATTTTTTTTTTTTTTTTTTTTTTTTTAAAATCTTTTATAGAAAGCGCACTGGACGCCATCGAAGGTGATTGCCCGTTTGGGAAAAGAGATAAACAATGAGAGTTCATATTTGTATTGGGCGTCCAAGGTGAAGCAGACGTTCCTTATTCTAGATATAGTAATATTAGAGTTAATTTCGCATGTTCTTCCTCTGAGAAGTGAGAACAACTGAGCTATATTCAGAAGACCATGCTATATATACTTTCATTTTCAATTTGGGACATTTTTGAATTATTATTCTTATTATTATTATTATTTTTATTTTATAATAATCTGAGATAAATTGCAAAATATGATACCCTAATTTGTGACCATGGAGATGCTAGGGGTGGTTCCATAGGTAGCAAATATTACATCTGAACTCTGGACAACGTCCGGAGTCCAATGATGGGACACCACATGTCAAATAGTTCCACTGTAATACACGCTTCCATTTGTTAGCTTTAAAATTTATGGGGCTCACTTGACACTTGCATCCCTATTATTAGACTAAGGATGCATGTGGAGTTCTGACCTAATTTTTTTCTCAATAGGCACAGTAAGTCTTAATTATATACATAAGATCCATTTTAATTATGTTGCCCTTCATGAATTCAGAATGGCATACCAGTCTTCTGCCCGGCAATCACCGATGGTTCGATAGGGGACATGCTTTACCTCCACTCATTGCGCAATCCTGGCCTCATTATAGATCTCGTTCAAGGTTACTTCTCTTAATTATTTTTTTTTTTTTTTACATAATTCAAGATAATTTTATTGCTTATGAACATATTATTAAAAGTAATAGCAATTATTATAACGTAAGTTTATATATGCATGCAGACGTGAAGGCAATGGACGAGGAAGCTGTTCATGCAAGCCCTAGAAAGACTGGAGTCTTAATACTCGGAGGAGGAGTTCCAAAGCACCATATCTGTAATGCCAACATGCTTCGTAACGGTGCAGATTATGCCGTGTTCATCAACACCGCTCAGGAATTCGACGGCAGTGATTCTGGAGCTCGGCCTGATGAAGCTGTGTCTTGGGGAAAGATTAAAGGCACTGCAAAAACTGCTAAGGTATGAATCAATAACTAAATTAAATTGAGACTTTTATGAATTTTGGGACTAAAATGGCCCTTACATAGAGTCAGGGGATCATTATATTTGTAAATATGAAAGTTTTGCTGTGAGACATGAAAATATACAGAGTTATGTGCTATATATGTAAACGTCCCGTGAAATTTAAACCATTTTTTTTATTTAGTTTTCAAATACATAGGCATTTAGATTTGTAGTAATGTGTCATTTTTCAAAACTAAATATGATTTATAACTTCAAAATAGACAACAAAGGTCACATATAATGTAACAAAGGTCACATATAATGTAAATTTAGTGCTTTTGTATTCAAATTATAACATCCTCATAAAGCTTAAAGCTATATATAAAAATGCTTTTTTTTTTAAAATAAAACAGGTCCACTGTGATGCTACTATTGCATTTCCTCTGCTGGTGGCTGGTACATTTGCAAAAAAAATCAACAAAGCAGCAGCTCAGGCCAATGGGATTAAAGCTTAAAAAGGTACCTTTTATGGTATTTTTGACATCTTATATATGGATTGCGCATTAATTTAGTCATTTCATGCATATATATCCGAATTAATACTTCTTTTTATTTTTATTTTTTTTAGATATGAGGATGACGTATCTAAATAACCAGGGAACTATAAGAAGTCTATCTGGAAGTTGAGTGACTGCTAATTAGTATCCAGGATTTAGCTAATAATAAGCTAGGTTCTATCTTTGAGTTTCAGACTGTATTGTAATGGAATATTATCTTAATTTAAAAAATTAAGTATTGGTTATTATGCTAATTATGTTTTAATTTAGCAGTCTGGAGTAGTTTTTTTCTTGATGAACTTAAAATTACGTATGATTTGTATGCTGCTTTTATTTGTACGTCATTTTATGTTTTTTTATTATGTTCATAGTATGGTACTGGATCTATAGCCAAGCATACTAATAGATGAAAATGCATCGTAATTCTTCAAAATCCGTAGGAAATGATATGTTTGTGTGTATAGCGATTGAAGCTTGGGTGTTAGATATGTAAATTCATAAGATTGAGTGGTACGCATGTATTTCTTTTTCATGAAATGATTGTCCGGTTGAGGCCACGCCAGGCCGCATGTATCCCACAGAGGAGCGTATTTTCTGTCCGGACTCCTGACGTAGTTCTATATGCGGCGGAGATTATTCTTGAGTTATTTTAAAGTTATTTCTGGGTTATTTTCAATAATCCCGAAATAACCCAAAAATAAAGACCGTGGGTTATTTTTGGGTTATTTTGAGATTATTGAAAATAATCTAAAAATATCCTGAAAATAATTTAGGAATAACTTCCGCCGCACGTAGAGCTACGTCAGGTGTCCGCACAGAAAAATTAGACCCCACAAAAGCCTATACATCTGTTGTCCTAAGGACGTGCGGTAATATTTGCTTGAAATTTTTGTCTCAAATCAATTATGCAATTATCCAATAATAGTCAATCCTATTCTTATCCTCAGATTCCCCTCTATCAATGTTGAGTGTATATTCGCATATTCTTAAGAATTTAAAGGAGTAACTTGTATGGACCATCAAATATGTGGTGCTATGCTCCAGTTCTCAGAAGTTTTATCTTCTTGTGACATAAGCATCCATAGATGCTCAGATTGTGGCAGGGAAAATGACAAGCATTTTAACTTTGATGGTCACATAACTATATTCTTATGAAAGTAGGGCAACTGAGAAAAGATAGTTGGAAATTAAGAGAGTGAATGAGGGGAAATTTTGTTTTTTATGAATTTTATCTATGTAAATAAGCCCATTAATTCCAACATTTGTAATTTTGAAATGAATTAATTCATGAAATGATAAGGGAGATGAGACTAGTTCAAAAATGGCTTTAATATTGTCTTGTAGAACTTCGCATATGAATTGTTTAATGAGCTAGATTTGAGTTGGTTCATGAGCCTCCTAAACTTAATTACACCTTAAATGAAAGTTGGTTTATGGTGCTTGATGTCACATAACTTGAGTCGATCTATTCATCTTTAAAATAAAGGCATAAAATCAAAGTTCTGCCTAAAGTTGGAGTGAAATCATTGGTCTTACCCAATACATGCAAGAGTTATATTTTTGAGATTTTTTTCTTTAAGGATAAATTTTTTTTTTAAAAAAAATTAATTAAAAATAATTGACAAGATCACTTAAAATTTTGTAAGCTTACGATCAATTATAATGAGCATAAGATATCAACTCATTGTATTAATTCAAACAATGAGAATGTGCTATTTTGTCATGTATATTTTGATAGGTACATAAATATGATGTAGAGATTTTTGGGCAGTGTCATCATATGGAGCTCGTGAATCAATTTTGGTGAGCACATAGGCAACCTACGTGATTGTTACATCTGAATGAATGTGGTTTGACATTAATTTCTTTGACTTGGGATGTCCGATGGTGCGACTATGTAGAAAGATGCACAATAGAATGATCCAGAAAATGAAATAGGAGAGGATAATGCTCAAAGGAAAGGTCATTACATGAGATCACTTAGTAGTAGGGTTACATGATGTTACATGGCTATGAGAAATTGTCATGTGAAACTTATACACATAGTCTTTATTTAAATGCTGTCATTTTATAGTTATTTTAACTTATTTAGAGTTCATAGACTCGTGATTAGACAATTCTATTTTGTCAAGTGATTAGAATCATAGGAAGGATGATAAATCTAATCAATTTACAATTACTGTAATATGAAATATGAAACAGTATGTTTTAGAGTTTTTTTTTTTAAATCAACTTATATGTCCCTCTCAATAATTAATTATCATCATGATTATGAAAAATGATTAGTTATTTTTGATATTATTGATGAATATAAAGGCATATCAAATCGAAATAAAATGACAAAATTATTTGATTCATCTCATAGAACATAACTTAGAAATCTCAGTTCAAGTTGAATATATATAAAATCTAATTTTTATATAAATTTGAATAAATTTAATCACAAATTCACACATATCACATATTATAGGACTTAGAAAAGGCCTATTAGGCTGATGCCCACCTCTGAACAATCTTATGATGATGGGCTGCATAATTTGTTGAAAACACTATTTTAAATGGAGATTTCAGAAATTTACCAACTAAAGGAAGATTTTCGAAATCTGTCAAATGAATATAAATTTTTTAACTTTAATTGAAACATTTCACCCCCCCCTGTTTTTCAGAATTTATGGAGGCTCTAATATTCCATAAATAATAATACATCAAAAACTTAAATAACTAGCCACAAATAAATAGAGGAAAAATATTTTTATCTTAAATGATAAAATTAAAATTAATTTTTATGTTTTAAATTTAAAGTTTACCTGAATTAAATTTACATCGTATTACTCATCATTTAAAAATAAAATAGTTCCCGTAAATAGGGGTAGCTCGTGTACGGTTTGTTTATATTTTGAGCTCAAAAAGTGTGTTCGTGTCTTTCACGAACAAAAGTTCTTTTGACAACCCTAATCAAGTAGTCATAGGATGTTAAGGATTGGGGCAAGATTTAAAACATTATTTGAATCTAATTTAATAATTTGTTGAATCTAATTTTCTAATTTAATAATTTGTATTCTATTTTCTTCATTAATACTTTTAATTGATTAGAAATCTTTGTAGCCTTGTAGCCAATTAGTTTTTTTTAAAAAATACTACTCATCAAAGATTATATATAATTGATTAGTAGTATTTCGAGCCAAAACAAGCCGAACACGAATGAACAAATATCTGTTCGTGTTAGGCTCGTTAAATTAGCGAACGAGCCGGATACGAGCTTCTTAATGAGCCGAACAAGAGCTGTTCGTAAACAACCAGTCATTTTGACAGCCCTACCCGCAAAGATACTTTCCTCGTTCAGCTCTCTCTCTCCTCTCTCTCTCTCTCTATTTTTTATTGTATCTCATTATTCATTAGATGATTTACATAAATACCACTTAATTTCTATTTATTTACATAATCATTTTTACATAACTACCATCTTATGCATGAAATAGCGTGCTTCACTAATAAAATAACAAAGAAATTTTTGCTGTGACAAAATAAAATTTAGATTTTTTATATGTAAATACATAAAAGGGGATGGTATTTATGTAAATACTCATTATTTAACTTAAATTGTCATGATCCACTGTACGATGACAGTGGAGAATCAAAGTCATTTTTATTTAAATCTTTGACATGACCTTTTTTTTTTGTAAAGATTCCCAGTAGATTCGGATCCAATCATCCAAATGCCCGAAATGGATTAAAATTATAAGAAAAATAAGAATAATACAAATATATATATTCACTAGAAAATAGACACAAATTTTTTAGAATTAAATTTAGGATCTTATTTACATTAATGCCATGAGATTTTTATATATTTATATATCTAAGATCTAAATTATGTTTACATATACAACACTCAAATTTTTAAAATTACATAAAGAATATCATTAGTATTTAAAGTTTAAAAGTAAAAATACATGTTTTTATGTGAAGGTTTATGCCAAAAAAAAGCGATAGAAATATAATTAAATATAAAAATTTAGATGTTAAAGACAAAAGAATTGTGTGATATTTAAGTTGAATTCGCTAAATTTTAAGATCATTTAAATTATTTTTTCAATAATAGTTGGAATAAATGCTTTTATAAGACGAGTCCAACAATATTAAGTGTTATTATGATCACCAGTTACATGAACTCAATTACATCATTAGTTCGAACAGAGTGATATATGAACTTTATGCAATCAGAGAATCAATGAGTGCATGATCACTCAATTTCAATATCATTAAATAGCTTAAATACAAACAAAAAAAAAGTCCTACGATTGAGACAATCAACATAGGTCATCCAATATAATGTTTAACCATCTCGACAAAAAAAGTCAATATAACATTTTAGAAATTTATAGGTATATACTCCTTCTCTACATGAAAAAATGTTGAAATTTAGAAGATCCTAGAGATTGAAAGAAACACCAATTCTAGACCGATATTCAACGCCTATGCATTACTAGTTATCATCATCGCTTGAGTGTTATTACCAAAACATCACTGCCTAATCATTACCTTTCTATCCCAATTATGATCGATTGATTAGCATCACTCGATTGCAATTATTTGATCATCACCTTCATCTAACTAATTATTGACTGTTATCATTAACTTTGATTATTTCTTCAACATTCCCAGCTACAACTGATAAGCCAAGTTGGCACTTTGTACCGTGTTCTTATTTTCTTCGATTGAGAGGAAGAGCGCACTTTTAAGTTCTCACTTACATAATAAGTTATTTCATGTAAAAACTTTAGTATCACTTTTAGTATAAAATCTTTGCATAGAACTACAAAATTTAACATAAATGTCCTTTTTTTTTGTAAATATCAATTTTTTATTTTATTTTATTTTTGAAAAGTAATATCATTTGATTTCATAAATCTCTTAATCATCATTAATAATGAAATTAAATAATTTCAAACCATATTCAAATTTAAACTACAATTACAAATGAACTACGAATAAATATACATAGACAAAAAATATATTGCTTTACCGCTAGCTATAAGAGAACAAATCCACACATTACTAAGTTTGTAGTGACCTTCCCATAACCATATGGAGAAAACTCTTGTTTTTGGCAACATGAGTTGCTTGACCTTACTTGTGTCATTAGGCTAAAAAGTGCCCATCAAATTGCTCAAATTCCAAGTATTTATTTATTTATAGTAATATATTTCAAATTGCTCAAAACATTTATTTTTTTACTTTGGGGCATTAAATAAATGTTCAAAATAAAATCCTTTTGATTGAAATAGAATATATTTATTTTAATAAATACAAGATAAGCATTTTGAATTATAAAATTATAGTCATATTTGTTATTATTTTTATTTATTTAGTTTATTTTTAATAATTTATTATTTTTATTTTTATATTATAAATGTAAGAGTATATGATAAAATTTTGAAGAATAGGATTCAAGCATTATCTCCATCTACACACCTAATCTCCTGAAATAAAAAGTTTCATAGATCAATATCATACCAAAAATAATGCGACAGTTTCTCAGTATGATAAAATAAAGTTGGAAGAAATGCAATGATATTGGTAATTTCATTTTGTTTGAGTGGTACCAAGAAGGAACAATTTAGTAGGATTGAAGTTAATGTGAACATTAAAGAAAATATTTTGTTTGCTTAAAATCAAATAAATTATTTTATGTCAATATGATCGTCATAAATTCATGACAACGTAGAAGTGTTATGAAAAGTGTTAAATTTAATGGTTGTATATTAAGAAAATGTGTATATTAAAAAGATCGATATGAGATAATTTAATTGAAGGATATCTAATTACATGATTTTTTATATATTTGAAGGATTGATATTAAATAACATAATTAGAGGAGATCTAATAAAAAGATTTTTCTTATATAAGAAAAATTTCTAACATGTATGTCCTAATCCTCTTTTATTTGTAGAAGTAATTAGGGTTGACTTTAGTCGTGGAGTTGTCACGTTATTTCGGCATTTTTCTCTTCTTTCCTCATTTGTTGATAGAAAAATAAACCTCCCTTGTAGACATAAGCATATTTGTTCTGAACCACGTAAATCAAACCGTATTTGGTTGTTTGCTTGTTGTGTTATTTTATTTTCTACATCATTTTGCACAACAATTTTGTATCAATAAGATTGGTGTGATTTTAGAAGCAATTGGATGTGGATTCAACAAAGTCATGGATACAAGGCAAAGAGATCGTCGCAAGTTAGATTATGAGATATGGTGGAGCCATGGATAAAAAACATGTTCTCATGTACTTCAACATCCACCATGTTGGTGAAAAATTGTTGTTTCGTCACGTGATTACACATCCCATCAAGATATATGTAACGTGATTTGACGTGAAAGGAAACTTTGACATGTGGTGATGCGAGGTGATGAATGTGTTGTGCTCTTTGACTTTGAAGAGAGTTTCTGATAGCAATGAATGTCTTGAAGGGATTTTAGAAAGAGATTGGTTGATGATGAACTAGAGTGTTTGTGGCTTGAATAAAAATTACTTCTTAAGAGATTAAATATAAAGGATTGATGGAGAATTTTGTAGAAAATTTAAGAAAATGTTGGAGAACAAATATCTCACAAAGAACTTGGAGAATCATCTCCATATGAAGTATCGACTATATATTTCAGATGAGATGTGAGTTATTATTAATGAGCACTTGAATAATTTTACAGAGCTTTTGACAAATCTGTTAGGTCTGGATGAGGAGGTTGGAGATAAAAATAATACGCTTCTTCTATTGAAGTCTCTCCCTGATAAGTATGAAAACCTCACAATGTTACTCATTCTTGGGAAGGATGTCATGAATTACGATGATATGACTACACCATATTGAACAATGGGTTTCACCTAAGAGACAACGACTCAGCAAAAATAGTGTTGTCTAAGATCCTTGCAAAAATGCTTCAGACACGTATTTGTGGTAAACAACTCATGATCAAGGAGGAAAATGATGATTTCGACAAGTAACTTTTTAATTCTCTTTTTCTATATTACATTATTTGTATTATTCTCTTTTACTCTACCGTACTCCTGTTGTGAATGATTTGTTGAGATTATATTGTTATATTTGCTATTATTTCATCCAATTTTATTGTGTCTATCAGTTCTTTTACCGGCTAAAATATCAGCCACAAATCAGCTGCATGTAAATTTAGCAACTAAAAAATTTAGTAGGTAGATTAGTTTCAACAAAGGTTTTTATAGCTGAAGGGTTTTAGCCATTAATTTTGATTACCAACTGAAATACAAGTTATTACTGACATATTTGTTAGCCAGTAATTGTTGGTATTCCTGTAGTGAGACCTATGACAAAGAAGAGTAGTAGTAGGAGTAGAATCATCTCTTATTTTGTTTCCAAATTTATTTTAATAGTAAGTGAATAAATATTTGCATAATTAGTGGTATAGATAATGACACATATTTATCATTATATATACAAACTTAAATATATAATTATAAGGTAAAATTTTAAAAATAGAATTTCTTAAGAAAATAATTTAAATAAATGATAAACTAATAATAAAATTTATAAAATGGGCAAAATAGTCTGTCACATCACTATTTTGTCACGTGACTGCTTCCTCCCATCCCTAGACCTGTCACGTGGCATTGAGAAATCTTTGCCCGCTGTATAATTATCTTTTTTGTCAAAAACTCTATTTTTAGCCTCTTGACTCCATGTCCAATGCATTTCCTCTCCCTTGGAAACTACCCATGCAATGCCCTCATGTAGACTGTTTTCATCCCATCATGCATTCCTGCTTTTTCTTCTTGCGTTGAGGTCGCTCTCAGAAATGGCCTTGAAAAGTTCTCTCCGATGGCAAAAGAAAAAAAAAAAAAAATTGTTTTCTTGGAAAAATTATTCCATACGGTGCCGTGTTCGATTCGGGCCGTAAATCACCTGATCTACGGTCCGGGTGTATTTCGGTGGGCCCCACCTAAATTTTTTTTTAGAAAAAATAAAAATAATTCTGACCGTAGATCACCGTGATTTACTGTCAAGATCAGACACTGCATGCAGACGCAATAATTCCTCGTTTTCTTGGGTACGTGTAGAAAAAGAGAAATGATGTAAGGGATGTTGGCACATTTAGAAAAACTAGCACAATCCTTTTAGAACCCAAACGATCTATTTGAAGTCAGACGCCTGCCGGTGAACATGTCCAAACTTGCATCCTTGAGTAGGGAAGAGAGAAGGCAGTTGGGATAATTGAAGAATGAAAAAAATTGCCATGTGGCAAAGTTGCCACCTGGCAAATGACTTTGCCAATTTTACAAATTTTATTTTTAATGTACGTTTTTTTAGTATTACTTTTTTCTTAAAAAAAAATCTATTTTTAAAATATTGTCTAATTATAGCCACTTTTGATGTTTATTAGATTATTTGAATAAACGTAAATGAATTTTATGGAATCATATATGCTTTTTTTTTCTTATAATTTTGATATTTGATATAAACTAAAAATCAGTTGGTCCAATTCTCATAACACTTTGTTGATTCTTAATTTGTCCATGAATCACACCCAAAGAATAGAGTATAACAACTGGGGGGTGGGAAACACAGTAGTAAACAACATATCAAATTTTTTAGTATTCCTTTCTCATGAAATGACTCCCTAATTATTAGGAGGGGATACAATATATGGAATTACATGTCTGCTCTTGTTTAATGAGTAAGTTTCATGATATTTTATGTATTTTACATGTATAGAACTTTGGTTAGTCTACTCTATGAATCAATTGGTCATAATTTTGCAAGAACCGTTCTCACCTTCGCTAAATCGGGTTTTTGTCGGTCAACTATGCTTGTCTAGTTGCAATCTAGTTATCCTTTAATAAGGAACTTTTATCGGCAGAGTAAGGCTAGGTTATCGAGCAGACAATTAATCGCCGTAATCTGATAGGTGGCTGACTTCAATGAGGTGATCCTTCGAGGATGCTCCATGTAGTTATGTGATGGTTGGTCTTAGCCCCTCATAAGAAATCTCAAACGTCTCTGTGGGATTGCTGGCAATGCTTCATTCTTCCCTTGAATTGGGCCATGACGAATGGCTCTGCTTGACTCGATAGGATTTAATGTTTGGTTTAGGCGGACTTCGCTCGGTCAGTCTTCAACCATGATTGAGGAAATTTGTGTCTGATCAGATAGGTATTTTTGTACTCTGCTAGTGAATGCTTAACCTTCTGCTGATAAACCATCGCTCTTCCTTTTAGCGGCCCCTTATCTTACATCTGTGAGCCTCTGGTCTTCCGTTTGCGAGCTCTTTTTATCCGTAGTCCTTTATATTTTTTGTACATTGAATTTATTCGAGATTTGTGAAGACAAGTACTGATATACACTCTCAAATGTAAGAAAAATTCTATTTGATTATAAATAATTTAAAAAAATGAATTTTTCTTATAATAGTAAAAGTACAAGTTTTGAGTTTTTTGATATTGGATGAATCTTATGCCACTTGATTAAAATTCTAATTTTGTCATCAATCAAATCCATACTCAATAGTTGGAAGCTTAAAACTTGTTAAAAAATGTTAGCTCTCTCAAGTTGAAAATGGATCTAATAAATTCAACAAACATAATGATAATAAAAGAGCATAAGAATATCCAAAACCCAAAGCTACTATACATGAACCAATGCATTTGATGAACAATTCAAACTCAGCATGATTAATAAGTGATTATTTTTTAATAGTTCACCAAATAACTTATTAAATAATATTTTAAATAAATACAACTTGATTAATTATAATTTATTTAATTATACATTTAATAGCAACATATTATAATTTAACATATATATTAATCTAATGAAATTTCTTCATAATTTTTTTATTCTAATGAACTCATTTGTTAATATTTATTTATAATGTTGGATTACAAGAAAATTTAATCATCTATTATCTTATTTAAGTGGTGTAAAATAGTCAAATACTAATTCTAAATTTTGTTGGATTTGTTATTTATTTTGGTTTATAAAATAATTAAATAATAATTTTATATAAAATTTCAATTACTCTTTCAAAATTTTAAATTGTTTATTAATTAATTAAAATTTATAGTAGAATTAATGGAAACAAATCATGTGCAAATCAAACAATTTTTTTTTAATTTTAAAATAGTCAAATATGAATATTTATGTGAAAGCTTAGCTCCAACACAAGTCAAAGTGCTAAACATGAACAACTTATAATACAACTAAGTTGAAAGCATATCACATTTATCTCAATTACCACCACAAATCGGCTCGCTCGAACTCATAGAATTAAATTTGATTCTAAGCTCAAAATCGATCAATTAATCAAACTCAAGTCTATTCCAAGAGCAAGTGACTTGAGCTCAGCTCACTTCACCTATGAGCCCAAAAAGTACAAATCAGGGAACATTGACCTCAATTACTGCCCCCAAAGATGGCTCGTGCCTTCAATAATTGTAGAGAGTGACGGGCAGGCTGCCACTGTTCTCGACTTAAGAGCATCGTGAGATGCAAACATTATTAGCCAGTCAGTGACATCTGAAGAATTTGATTAATCATCAAGGTAATGGGGTCATAAATAAACATCATCTTTCTTTTAAGATTATCTTTATTTATTTATATTTTATTTTAACAAATATATTTTTATATAATTTACAAATATTTTATTTTTAATAAATTAGTTTATTTTTTTAAAATAGTCAAAATACTTTTTAATAGATTATCATCATCTCTAATAATTATCATAAATATTATAGTTATTGCCATTACGTTGTCGATTACTGTTATTATTGCATAATGATTATCCTAATTATCAAATAAATTAATTTATTTAATATTTTAATCAATATTTTTTAATATTAATAAATTTTAATTTAATTCAAAATATAAATAATGTAAAATAAAAATAAACAATAAACAATAAATGAATAAAAGTAATTTAAAATGACCCCTTAATTTTTGAGATTAATGTACCTATCAAGTAAGATCATCAGGAGTCAGGTGTCATTTCTAGAGAATCAATCAAAGTCACAAATGTCACAAGAAACATGTAAAAAGTGTGCCTACAAGTCTCTTTTGCAATAAGATAATTATTAGATATGAATGCGAGATTGATGTAAAATATTGAAGTGGTCATTATTGATTCTATATTTATATATATATATATATATACCTCCATATATATATATATATTGTGTATCAAGAATATGTTAGCATGAATCTAAAGAATATCCCACAAGTGGCGAATGAAGATGCCATTGCATGGTGGGGGTCCGTCAGTGGTAATCTGATACCCCACGCCTCTTCAGCCGTCTCCCATAAATCAGGATGAAGACATTTACCAGGCGGATGAAATTTGATTACCTTCTTAGAAATTAACCTACCGACGTAAGACCCACATGAATAAATTTGAGACATTTATCTGCTCTGGCCGAATGAGAAAAACAAATCATCTGGCCCAGAAATAGTTAGTTGAGACTTTCCGCCCAATTTGCACAATGGTGAATTCTCAACAAATAGTAAAATCGGCACTTTACACCATGACCCCAACAAATGGCCGCCCGGCTAAAAAAAGAAGCTAGGCGGAAGGCTGACACAGGCACTCGGTTCTGTGCGGCCGGACAACTGATATGCCCTAATGCATGCTTATGCTTAATTTCTTTTATACTTAATTTCTTTTATATTTTGCACATGTTTATGAATGAAATTGTAATTTAAATAAATATATTTTTACATTTTTTTATGAAGGTATAACAGATATGACACATATAGAAAAACAAAGTTGAAATTGGGCAAAATGGAGACAAAATAGAGCATTTGGAGACCAATAGACTGGCGCCTAGGTGCTAATCTTTGTGCTCCAAGGCTCTCCATTTAAGCACCCTAACACCAGCTTATTAGGTGCCAATTCCCAGTTCGGCAAACGACGCTTAGGCGTCAGCTCTGTGGTTCCAAGGCGCTGACCAATTTATGAGCAATTCCAACAGTTAGTTCAACATGACCTCAGAAGTTATGAGGTCAATTTAAGCGGTTCGAGAGGAGACTCTTGGAACTTATGAAGTCTTGTGGAAGTGAAGAAAGACAGAGTGATAGGAAGATCTAGGGTTTGGTATTTTTCACTTTTCTTAAGAGAGTTGTGAAGTTTGAGAGAAATCCTTAAGGGGATCATTTCAGTATTACAGGGGGCACGTAGATACATTGTTTGAGGGATTTTTCATCTCTTTTTAGAGGATAAAAACTAAGTATTGTGTTACTAATTATCTTATTTTTGTTGTAAACACGTATTTAGTAGATTTGCTTTGTTAAGTGATGAGGATTTCTATGGTGTTCTTCATGCTTTGTGAGTGAAGGAAAAGTGTTTCATGTGGCAATGCAAGTAGATAGAGAGATAGGTTTTAATGGGTATAGCTTGAGAGTTTCTAGGGTGACAGGCAAAAACATTTACTAAGTTAAACCAAACTTCTTTACATGTTCGTAAAAGGGTAAACAAGATATATGCTTCTATTTGTTGTTAGCCATAACAATAATTCATAGTATTTAATCTTATAATCCACTTATGCAATTACAAGAGATAGGTAGCTTTTACATCTTGATATTCACCGGGTCCCGACCATGTTCGACTGGGGTCCCGACCATGTTTTTGGGCCATCACAAGAACTTACATAATTGTGATAATCAATGGGGCAGATCAACAACTTACCAGGGTCCCGACCATGTTCGACCGGGAACTTTCATGGTCCCTTTCCCATCTAGCCGGGAACCTTGAAGGCTCCTGGCTTAATTTCCAAGTAATGACTAAAATACCCCTTCTCGTATCTACATACACTAGTGGTACAATGTGTAATTGTGCATTCCCCCATTCTTATAAATAGAAGTTCATTCCATGAATAAGGATTACATGAATTTACTAATCTATATTGTGCTTTTTCTCTCCTTGCTCTCTATGTATTTCTCTCTCCCCTTAGCACTTTATTTCTTAGGTGTGTCTCTTAGACAATTTTGGATTCAACATCTAGTGAGTGTGGAATCATGTTATCGAAGAGAAGAGGAGCACAATGATCGTAGAGAGAGGAGAGTGGCCAGAGAGAAATAATCGACGTAGAACTCGCACAAGAAGAGATGGAGAAATGCAAGCAGCAAAAGATGCATGAGCTGAGGACTCAGACCATGGAACAAATGTCGAGTGAGATTGCAGAGGTCCTAAGGGCTGTCACAACCCTAGCGGGAAGTCAAGTCCCCTAAGAGCAGAACCTATCGTTAGCCGAAACTTTCTGCCCAATCTATATTGGGGTGAATTCTCAACAAATAGCCAAATCGACAGTTTATACGACACCCCAAAAAATGGTTGGTTGGACAAAAAAATGAAGCCAGACTGGAGGCTGACACAGACATTCAATTATGTCCCGTCGGACAACTTACCAGGGTTCGGACAACTTACCCGTTTTTGACTTGTTAGATTTTTATGTGTATAATAAATAATTTTATTACTAAGAATATTAAAAATATAAAATATATGAACTCAAATTAATTACATCTAAAATAAAATCTTTTTTTTTGTCGTCTACCAAGAGCCTCTGAGACAATTTTTTGTCTATCGATTGTATGACTCATCAACTTTAAATTGATGGAATTGGGATCTCTCTAAATAACGATATTTATAGATTAATTAATCAGGTGATTTTCTTTTGAGCCGAAATATTTACTTGTACCACGATCAAACTATTGAGAATTTGATAAAATTGAACCATAAATTATGATATTTGAGTGAAAATTTGCAAAATGACAGAAAGAGGATGGTGAACATGTAAATAGCAAGTTTCAGTTGGGCTGTATGTAATTGCCCCTTAATAGAAATAAAGTTTACATTAAAAATTTTGATAATAATTGTAAATTTTTTATTTACAAAAATAAACGTGGCTACGCACGATCGTACCGTCTATGAATTGATTGCAAATGGCAGGTTTTGTTCTTTCCTTTGTCCGGAATCGCAGCAGAAAAAAAATAATTGTCAGAATATATGCTGAGATGAATGGCAAATTTAGGCCGTTGGGTTTGCTGAAAAATAATTCAGTACAAAATAAATATATCAGTAATGTATTTAAAATAGTTTAAAACTGATTCATTTGATGGGAAATAAATAAATGAATTTAATTTTTTTTTTAAGGAAACAGAAAATAAAATATTACAAAATAATATATTACAAAATAATACGTAAGCTTATAGGACTTAGCAATGGTGGGGGACTGGCGGTGGTGGCTTGCGGGCAGTGTTCAGCGACGATAACCGACAGGCGGCAGCTAGCGGCTGTGTGCAGGTTGGTGGCAGTGGGCTACCAGCGAGCTACCAGCGGGGGCTGCCAGCAGGCAATTGGCGGCAGGCTCTTGGCAAGCAGGCGGAGGGTAGGTTGACGAAGACCGGTGGGCAGGGGATCAGTGGTGGCTGTCGACGGAGGCATGCTGACGGCGAGGTGCAGGACAACGGAAAACCATTTACATTAAGCTGTACGTTTGAAATTCGGTTAAAATAAACAAATAACTGAATTTTTAATACAAAACTATTTTATATTGAATTGTAATTGGATTTAAATAAACGATTGAATTTTTAAAATTCATGTATTAGAAATTCAATATAGTGATAATGCAGTTTTATTTAAGATATATTTAATTATATGAGAGCTTATTTTTTATTAAATAATTAATAACAACTGTTTGTGGTAGGGACACCAGTCTTAGAGGTTAGAAGCAACAATCAATAATTATTGTGACAAATATATATAAATATATATATATATATATATATATATATATATATATTATTTGATGTGATTAAGGTCAATAAAATTAATATAAAATTTTATTCATACATAACAAAATTGCATCTTGGTTTCTCTACTTTGAAAAGGAAGAATGGCATATGGGAACCCAATAATGAGATCCGGTGGGTAAAACCATAAAGGAGGGGAGTGAAGCTCTTAATTATATCATTATATGTTTAATGGGCATTGTACTTCATGCATGAATGAAGGAAAAATTTCATCATGTAATGGTCACTTGAAAAACTACGTTTAAAAAACTTGAAAGTGGATCTAATGTTAGCAACTCGACTTAAAATTAGGTGTCAAGATTTTTTGGCAATATTTTTTCTCTATAAGCCATCGAACTTGAGGCAATAGCTAACGAATGCTGAGCAAATGGGAAAGAGATGATAGGCTGACAATAATAAGCAAGTATGTTTGTTGGTAAATGTAGTTTTGGTTAGGCTCATCAACAATGGAGTGGATGAGTGCTATGATGATGTTCAATACTTGAATGACCTAGTCATTGATAATGAACAATGGATAGAATCAGTGGAGATATCATTAGGTGAGTTATCGATGATAGGACAATTGAGATGGGGGCTGTCCGTTGAGAACTTGAGATGCTAGTTAGGAGCTAATCCCCAAAATATCATAGATAGAATCACTGGCATAAAAGTCAACAAGAGATGATTGGAAATGCCAATTAGAAGTTAAGATGTTGGTCGTGATTTAGGAATATTAGATGAGAGTTAGGGTCCGTTTGGGACGACCTATCTGTGCGGGCGATGTTTGGAAAACGCCTTTGAGCTGTTTGTTTCACACGTTTGTGCACGATTTATATTAAGTTGTTTTTGTTTAATGAATAAATGCGGTCGCGGGATCGATCGCGCAACCCACGTTCGCTCACAAGATTTTACCCCGCTGCCCTCCCCTCTTGCGCTCGATACTCTGTTGGTTTCACCCAAAACCATCGTCTTCGTGAACGAAACCTTAGCTATACAGTCGACATTAACGCTAGTTGGGAAGGAAACGACGAGATCGACGCTTACAGAGACCTCCGAAACTCCCATCTTTCTCATCTTGTCTCCCCGCTCCTACTAAAGATCATAGGGTTAGCAAGGAAGGAAACGACAGGATCATGACAGTGGATCACTGTTGACCTCACTTTTGATTGAGGTCTAGA
>NW_018165205.1:43605-51508 GCF_001263595.1 Phalaenopsis equestris | reverse complement strand
CCAAAAATAGTGCCGACAATCACAGGGATGTGAGGCTCGGTTTCGCGAGAAGAAGTAAGGAAGTGCGAGGTGTTATAATTTTATTTATGACTCACACTTATTTTAATAACTTATGAGATTTATTTTTGATAACTTAAGTTATTAATTTTTTTAACTCATAACTTATGTCATAAATTATGACAACTTATTATGATATTTATTTTGATAACTTAAGTTATGTATTTTCTTAACTCATAACTTATGTCATAACTTATGACAACTTATGATATTTATTTTTGTAACTCATATAACCCCTAAAATGAATAAATGTTACTAACTTATGTCTTTGATTTTAATAATAAAAGTCAATTAATTTATTAAATTATCATAAATTCAATTGGTTAGTAACCCATTTGACGGATGGTGATTAAATAAAGTATGAATTTGAGAATGAGTCATCTCTCTACCTAACACACTCCGTACATTTCTCTCCATCAGAAAGTACAGAAAGTTTCAATGGATTAGAGAGTGAAACTCCATTTCTTCAAGATCAAATTTTTTCATCATGAATACAGGTATGCGTCACTTTACTTTAGATATGTAAAAATCATGAATTTAAAAGATCTTGGCTATTATGTATTTTTTTTTTTAAATTTGTGTCATAAAGTTCAAACATGAATTTTCTAACATGTGGTATCAGAGTCTTGATTACTAAATTTATAATTTTTCATATAATTTTATTTATGTTAATTGTAATAAATTTCTATCGTGAATTAATTTTTTAATTAGATCAATAAAACTAAAGCAAATTGATGTGATTAAAATTATTATTTAATTAATGTGTATGTAATGTTTAATTTGTTAGTCACCAAAGTGACCAAATTAATAAGTTTGATAGACGTTAAATTAAATAAATTCAATTACTCACGAGAATGTAATGCTTGTTATGAAATAATTTAATATTTTATTACAAAAATATTAAAATTCATTAATTATAAAATTTTTTTAGATCGTCCAAAGGTTGATCATTTGTTTTATAATCATTGAATATAACTATAGTTTATTTATATACTAAGTTAAGGTATGTTTATACATCCAAAGTACATGTCTGACTTGAGTACAAGCAATTACCAATTATATTAAATTTAAGTCAAACGTTAATTATATTTATTATCGTGTATTTTTATATCACCTAAATGAGATTTCAATAAGCTATTATTATTATGATTATTATTTTAATCATATTTTATATGAATATCTATGTAAGTTTAATGTTCGAAGCATTAATGTACGAGCATGTTTTATTTATTTGCAGTAACTATTCTTGTTTCTCTTCATTCTCAAGCTGCAAGCTCATTTGCAAGCTACATCTATTCAAACTTTCAATGAGCTTAATTTCTCTGAATGGCGTGAGCAAGTCCAGTTTCACCTTGGTGTTGTTGATCTTGATTTAACACTCATGACTGAGAAACCACCTGCTCTTACTGATTCTATCAGTTCTGAGCAAATATATTTCTATAAAGCTTGAGAAAAATCGAACAGATTAAGTTTAATGTTTATGCGAATGACTATAGCAAACAACATAAAGTGTACATTTTCTAACACTGAAAGTGCTAAGGAATTTATGAAATATGCTGAGAATTGTTCTCAGTCTGACTCTGTTGATTAGTCTCTTGCTGGGACACTATTGAGTACGTTAACCAACATGAAATTTGATGGTTCTTGTACCATGCATGAACATGTCGTTGAAATGACAAACATAGCTGTAAGACTTAAGACCCTAGAATTGTAAGTGAATGAAAATTTCCTTGTGTAATTTATCATTAACTCCTAGCCTCCTGAGTATGTCCATTTCACATAAATTACAACGCTATGAAAGATAAGTGGAATGTGAATGAACTACAATGTATGCTCATTCAAGAGTAAATAAGTCTTACGAAAGGAACAAATCACTCCATTAATCTCATGGGTCATCAAAGAAGAGCTGTAAAGAAATCTGGAAAGAAGAATAGAAAGGGAAAGCAATGACCACTAAAGATTAATGTGTCTTCTGATCCAATTCACAAAGAGGAATATAACAGAATTAAGTGACAATTTTGTAAAAAGCTTAGACACTATCAAAATGAGTGTCAAAAGTGTAAAGACTGGTTCGAAAAGAAAGGTAAACATTGTGTTTCTGTATGTTTCAAATAAAATTTGGCAGAATTTTCTTATAATACCTGGTGGATTGATTCTGATTGTACCACTCATGTTTCTAATACGATGCAGAGATTCCTTACATCCCAAATCATAAACCCAAATGAACAGTTTGTCTTCATGAGAAATTGAGTCAAAGCGTCAGTTGAAGCTATTGGAACTTATCAGTTGATTTTAGATAGTGTACATCATTTAGATCTTTTTCAAACATTTTATGTCTCTTCTGTTTCTCATAATTTGATTTCGTTGTCTAAACTTGATTTTATTTGATACTCATTTAAAATTGGAAATGGTTGTTTCAGTTTGTTTAAACACAATCATCTCATAGGTTCTGGTATTCTTTGTGATGACCTATATAAACTTAAACTTGATAACATTTTCTCTGAGACTTTGATGACTTTGCATCATAATATTGGTACTAAACGCAGTTTTACGAATGAAAGTTCAACTTATTTGTGGCATAAACGTTTGGGTCATATATCCAAAGAAAGAATTGAAAGATTAGTAAAGAATAAAATCCTTAATGAATTGGATTTTACCGATCTTGGCATCTGTGTGAATTGTATTAAAGGAAAACACACAAATTACACACTTAAAAAGCCGCCACAAGAAGCACACAACTCCTTTAAATTATACACACGGATATTTATGGACCTTTTGATGTTCCGTTTTTTGGTGGAGAGAAATATTTTATCACCTTTATGGATGATTTTTCACGTTATGGGTATGTCTACTTATTACATCAAAAATCTCAAACTATAGATGCATTAAAAGTGTATATAACTGAGGTTGAGAGACAATTAGACAGAAAAGTGAAAATTATCAGTTCTGATAGAGGCGATGAATATTATGGAACTTACAATGAATCTGAAAAATGTTCAGGTCCATTTGATAAATTCTTTCAAACTAATGACATATGTGCTCAATACAATATGTCAGGAACACCACAACAAAATGGTGTTGCATGAAGGCAAAATCGTACTCTAATGGAAATGGTTATGAGTATGATGAGTAATTTTTTTACCCTCATCATTATTGATGCATGCTTTAAAGACCACTGCATATTTATTAAACGTGATTCCTAGTAAGGCAGTTCCAAAGACTCCTTTTGAATTGTAGACAGGAAGGAAACCTAGTTTAAGGCACCTGCGTGTTTGGGGTTGCCCAGCTGAAATAAGGTTATATAATTCATATGAAAAGAAACTGGACTCAAGAACAACCAGTGATTTCTTCATTGGTTATACAGAAAAATCTAAAGGGTATAGATTTTATTGTCCTAATCACAGTACAAGATTTATTGAAACGAATTATTAAAACTGAAAATATAAACTGGAAATGCCAAGTTCATTGAAAATAGAGAAGTTAGTGAGAGTATGAAACCACATAAAGTGGAGATCCAAGAAATTAGGGTTCAAGTTCCTTTACCCAAAATTTCTTCTCAAGTTGTCATTCCTACAATTGTTGAACAGCTTAACAACTTACAAGAACAACAAATATATGATCAAACACCCCACAATGAAACTGCCACTAATGAACCTACATTAAATGAACCACAAGATGTAGTACCTAGAACGTCTCAAAGACAAAAATGATATGCTATTTTTGATGATTATGTGGTTTATCTTCATGAATCCGAATTTGACTTAGGAGTCAATGAAGATTCAATTTTATTTTCACAAGCCAAAAAAAGTGCAAATTCTTCTAAATTGTTAGATGCAATGAAAGATGAGCTAAAATCGATGGATCACAACAAAGTCTGGGATATCATTGAATTGCTTGAAGGTTGTAAAAGAATCGGGTGTAAATGCGTCTTTAAGACTAAGCGCAACTCGAATGACAATATTGAACGATATAAAGCCAGACTTGTTGTCAAATGTTTCACTCAGAAAGATGGCATCAGCTATAAAGAAACATTTTCTCAAGTTTTTAAGAAATATTCATTTAGAATTATCATGGCACTAGTAGCTCATTATGATTTAAAGTTACACCAAATGGATGTGAAACTGCCTTTATGAATGAGAATTTAGATGAAGAGGTCTACATGAGTCAACCTAAAGGATTTTTGGTTGAAGGAAAGGAACACATGGTGTGGGAACACATGGAGGAACACATGGTGTGTAAACTTAAGAAATCAATATACGGACTTAAGCAAGCTTCCCAACAATGGTATCTTAAGTTTTATGATACCATCACGTCTTTTGGATTTAAAGAAGACACTGTTGATCTGTGTATATATCTAAAGGTCAGTGGGAGCAAAATTATATTTCTCATTCTGTATGTTAACGACATCTTGTTGGTTACTAATGATCTTGGCTTATTATATGAAACCAAGAATTTTCTCTCTAAGAACTTTGAGATGAAAGATATGAGTGAGACATCCTATGTGATTGGAATTGAAATATTTCGTGATAGATCACAAGGATTATTAGGGCTGTCTCAGAAAACATATATCGAAAGAGTCTTAAGAGATTCAATATGGAAGGGTGCTCGACAAGTGTTGCTCCAATTAAAAAAGGAGATAAATTTAGTCTTATGCAGTGTCCAAAGAATGATTTGGAGCGTATACAAATGGAAGAAATTTTTTATGCATCTATTATTGGAAGCTTGATGTATGCTCAAAGTTGTACTAGAGCAGACATTAGCTTTGTTGTCGGGATGCTGGGCAGGTATCAAAGTAATCCAGAAATAGATCATTGGAAAACTGCAAAGAAAGTTTTGAGGTATCTACAAGGAACAAATGACCACATGTTCACTTATAGAAGATCTAAATATCTTGAAGTGATAGGATATTCAGATTCAGAATTTGCTAGATGTCTTGATACCAAAAAATCAATATTTGGTTATCTGTTCCTTTCGGCTAAAGGAGCAATCTCATGAAAAAGTGCGAAACATACTATCACAGCTGCTTCCACTATGGAAGCTGAATTTGTGGCTTGCTTTGAAGCTACAATTCAGGGTTTATGACTACAGAATTTTATTTTAGGACTTGGAATTGTCGACAGTAGTGCCAAGCCACTGAAAATTTATTTTGATAACTCTGCAGCAGTCTTCTTTTCCAAAAACGACAAGTGTTCCAAAGGTGCTAAACATATGTAATTAAAATATCTTGTCGTTAAGAAAAAAGTTCAGAAACATAGAGTGTCAATTGAGCATATTAGCACCAATTTCATGATTATAGATCCTTTGACAAAAGGGTTGTCACCGAAGACATTTAACGAACATGTCGTGAGAATGGGCATTACCAAAACCCTTTATTAGTTTTATGCTCTTTATATTTTGACACTTTGGGCCCAATTTTTCTTGTTTCTGATATTTATAAATCTTGTTTTTATGGTTAGTGTACACTTTATGTTGCATAATGTTCAACAAGATTTATCTTTTAATAAACATTATGAGACCATGATGTTAATTCTCATTATGCTAAGTATGTAATTGATATTGTGATACATGGAAGAGACTGTGCCGATAAATTGATGCACAACCGCCATGATTCATATTAATTTCATATTATTAAATAATTTATGATTTAACCAATATAAAGAAGAATTTATCTTGCAGTTTGTTATGCACTATTAAAATTAAGTGAGCCAAGTGAGAGAATGTTATATTTTTATTTATGATTCACATTTATTTTAATAACTTATGAGATTTATTTTTGATAACTTAAGTATTTAATTTTCTTAACTCATAATTTATGTCATAAATTATGACAACTTATGATATTTATTTTGATAATTTAGGTTATTTATTTTCTTAACTCATAACTTATGTCATAAACTATGAAAACTTATGATATTTATTTTGATAGCTTAAGTTATTTATTTTCTTAACTCGTAACTTATGTCATAACTTATGAAAACTTATGATATTTATTTTTGTAACTCATATAACCCCTAAAATGAATAAATGTTACTAACTTATGTCATTGATTTTAATAATAAAAATTAATTAATTTATTAAATTATCATAAATCTTATTGGTTAGTAATCCCATTGATGGATGGTGGTTAAATAAAGCTTGAATTTGAGAATGAGTCATCTCTCTACCTAACACACCCCGTACATTTCTCTCCATCAGAAATTACAGAAAGTTTCAATGGATTAGAGAGAGAAACTTCATTTCTTCAAGATCAAGTTTCTTCATCATGAATACATGTATGTAAAAATCATGAATTTAAAAGATCTTAGCTATTATGTATTTTTTTTCTTAAAATTTGTGTCACAAAGTTCAAATATGAATTTTCTAACACGAGGGTCTTCAGCGAATTCGTGCGGTTATCGCAGTGCTAGCTAGGAAGGAAACGACGGGATCACAGCAGTAGATCGCAGGGCTGTGCGGCTCGGTTTCGCGATAAGAAGTAGGGAAGTGCGGGTTATTCAGCTAATTCATGCGGCTTGGAGAGGACGAAGCGGAAACGAGGGGAGTTTTAACAATTCAATTCAATTATTAACCCTTCAGCTAATATCCAAAGATTTATAATCACGCTTCAATTATCTGATCACTAAAATACAAGATGCATGATCATTTATTTTCACAATTTATAAATAAGTAAAAAAAAATTCATTAAATTTTATAAAATTTCCAATAAAAAATTATAATTAATCATATGTAATTATCATACTATATTAGTATTGATACTACTTTTCTCATAAGCATTTGGATCTAAAAGTACCTTTAGAATTTTTAATCCAATTAAACCCCCTTAATATCCATAAGAATAATATTTTTTAAATTGACACCAACACTTTTTGTAACTATTTTTTTTATTGTATACAAAACAATATTATGTTCGCACATGGGAAGAATGATCAATTATCTAGAAACAACTGCAAATCAGTTGTTTCCAAACGCACAAACGAAACAGTCAGCCAGCTTATTCAGATCAGCTGTTGATTCTGATCAACAACTTATTAAGATAAGCAGCTTATCTGGATAAGCTGAATAAGTTGCAGCTGCCCCAAACAGACCCTTAGTTTGTTATGAATCGACCCTACATAAATTGTCGTATCAAGGCAGGTGAACTCAAGTCAAGGTCAGAATAGTTGATTAAATTTTAAAATCTATTTGGAAAGAAATTTATTTTTCCTTAATTTTTTATAAAATTAGTGTCACTAATATCATCAAAATATTATAGATTAAAAGTAATCAATATCCATTCAAATTATATCCTAAATTATACAATAAAAGAAAGGATATATAGCAATAGTGGTATAATCCTTTACCAGCAAGATACGCATATCATCAAAACTATGAAAAGAATAGGCCTAAGATAATAACATACCAAAAATTAGTTTCTCAATAGTAAATAAACGTCCATACTCAATCTAATTACTATCCTTCTCTTAAATAAAACATGTGAATAAAATAATGATGAGCGACTACAACTTAGTAGACAACACAAAAAGCCACTGTAATTTTTAATAAAAAAAAAAGAAAAATAAACTATATTTGTTTTAAATAAACAAGAAGAACATCTCAATGTATCATGCGTTATGTTTATCAAGTACAATAAATGTAACATGATCATAAAAATAAATTAAAATAATATAAAATAACAATTCATTGATTTATTTGAACTTTTTTATCCCCCCTCGTCTCTTCATTTTCATTTATAATTTCATTTATTCATATTTTCTCTTACTCTTTGTATCTTAATTTTGACTTATATCCTAACTTATTCCTATATATATATATATATATATATATATATATATATCGAAGGATATTT
>NW_018165205.1:32151-43590 GCF_001263595.1 Phalaenopsis equestris | reverse complement strand
TATATATATATTAATTTTATGTAAATACCATTGAATATGCATGCTACACAATATGTAAATGTTAGTATGCAAAACTACCATTACATATTATTTTTTTTCAATTGGCCCAACGGACAAATTAACTTTACATCCTCTAAAACTACCTTCCCTCTTTTCCGATCATCTCTCTCTTTCTCTCTCTACACGGTTTTTATTATAATATTTTTTTTTTTCAAAATGAGAAGAAATGTGAAATTGATGGTGCGGGAAGTTATTTATAATAAAATTATATTTTTAATTAAATTCAATTAAAGGACATAAATGTAATTATTAAAATTCTTATATATCTAATAAGAAATTATATACAAATTCTATTATATCTTCAAATCTAGGACTCCAAAAATTATAAGAAAATAATCAATAAATTGAAAATAGTGTATGAAATATACTAATAAAAATGATTTATAAAATATATATCTCATGGTTCCAAAAGATTCACTTGTATAAGAAGATACCAATTCCTTGAGAGATATCAATCAAATAAAAATTATTTTATTTTTCTATATATAATGCTCACAAAAATAAATAAAAATATTCTTAAAATAGAGTTGAGAGTGTTCTACAAGATGATGAAAATAATTTGTGAATTAGACTTAAAACAAAAAATAGACAAACTATTTAAATAAAATAATGTTAATTTTAATAAGTCAAAAAATTGTCCAAATAAAAAATATTAAAAATTGACAAATAAATTGGACATAAAATTAGATCTAAAAATTCATAGAAATTTAATAAATATGAAATAAATATGTAAGTCCTAGTGAATTCTAAAATTAGGTACAACATGTACACTAATGTAATATAGAAGCAGTCATCACATAACCGACAAAATATGCCAAAAAGTCAACATCTAATAGGTGTTGGTGGATGGAGGCTCAGCTAATAATCAAATCAAGTGGTTGATACTAATAAATTTGGGCAATCCCTTAATAAGATGAGACCTTAGGAGATTATAACTTTAATCTTTAACAACTAAAATAAAATCAGTCATCGTCTTATCTGATTAATTAGATGTTTTAAGAGATCTTATCATCACAATAGGAAGGAACTTGTTAGGATTAGTTTTGGACCAAACTTGCAAGCCAAATAGGCCCAACAAGTTCTCTTAGGTGTTGACTTCTTTCAAGCTTACATGCACATCTTGAATTGTGCTTTAAAATTAGTTTTTACCCTTTTTCACCCATTTTAACCTCTTTGAATATGGATGTTTAAATGACAAGAGTGCTTATATTTTAGTACATTATGTTCTAAAGTTAACCACTTCTACATTTTTGCCTCCTCTCTTTAAGATAATGAAGATAGAATTGCAACCCTTCTTTTGATTGTTCTTAAAGAAGAAATAGAAGGCAACGACAAAAAGAAAAGCTTTGAAGCCTATAAAAAAATTTTAGTGTAATTCTCAAATTTTGTTTGAACCCTTGATGTGATCTTCAATAACATGTGCATGCTATTATTACAATATATTTGATAGCTATTAAATCAATTACACTAAAAAACAATCTCTTAAGATTCTCTATTATAATTTTATTCTCACGGGTGTCTCTTAATTACATGTCCCTTAAGATTTTATATTGAATATTATTTATCAAAACAAATTTATTCTCCAAATAATATATATCTGCTCTAGCACCCTTGGAACTTCATCCATCTCCTCACAATCAACCTATCTTTACTTTCAAAAATAGAGCTGGCCTATCTTTCCTTACTTACCCCCATTTTATTATTAAACTTTACTCATCACTTTTAAGTCTCACAATTTCTATTTCTAAATAGAATTAATCTAACCATCCTCAATCTACTCAATGGCATTTTCCGGCCACCTCATCCACGATCTTCCAAAATTTTTATCTTCATGGGTAGAATAAGGGTCATCTTGACTACCCTCAATTATGTCCATAATTTTAATGTGTTCTCTCTTCTAAAACCTTTAAATCGTGATTTTTGTATGAACTTTTTATTATGCATCACTTGCTTTCGATAGATCATGCCAATACTATCTCTAAAAGGATAATATTTTTTTTTACTACTCTTAAATACACTTTAGAGGTCATCGTGTTGCTTTGTCATTCAATTTCAAGTTGTACTTTTTTACTGCTAAAAGAACTGTCTCATTCACACTCAATGGCTTCCTTAATCTTTTTAGCATGTCATTTGCCACTTTAATGTCATGTTACATTTGTCTTCTAAGGAACTATCCTAAAAGTAAATCTCATTATATCACAATACTAAGTAGGGATGTCCAAAATTGGCCTGACTCGCCAACTTGACCCTAACCATACCAAAAAGTCATGGTTTGGTTGGGTCCGGTTCGGATTAAAAATCATAACCCATTTAATTTCTCTAGTTAGGTTCAGGCTGACTCGCCATCCCAAAAATGATCACAAAATTGGCCCACCGACCCTAAATTAACTCGAAATCACCCGTCAACTCAGATTTGATCCAAGATTGACTCAAAATTGACTCAATTTTAACCTGAGTAGTTGTTTCTCCTTATATTAAATGGGTTATACGAGTTGGGTTTGAGTTCGCAGGTTGAGGGCATATCGTTTTCAGGTGGGATTTTTTATCTATAGTTTAACATTCGAGTCGGATTTAGGTCAAGTAGTTTCAGGTCAGTTCAATTGTGGGTCAGACCCGAATACTACCCGTTAACCCGATTTGACACCCCATTCCTAAGGATACTTATTACAAATAACTTTCACTTGTTTTGTAGTATGCCTTCCCCAAACTCGTGAAATGACGACAATTACTAGCTCACTTCTACTTCTAACAGGAATTGCCTCAATTATTTCTTGCCCAATTTTGTAATCTTTTGTATTTTTTATAAAAGTATCTATCCTCTATCCATTTTATATTTCTCTAATTATTTGTAGCCTGGACAATCAATATATGTCACTATTGAGATTTGACTTCTAGCACATAATAATATTAGTATCAGCAAATCAAATTAAACAGATTTCCTAAATTATCAACAAACACATGAAAGAGGGTAGCACGAGAAACTCGTCTCCATCCTCAGACATGTGATAAATAATTATGTATTTTGTATTGTGTGTAAACACTACAACGTTAGCTTTTCCTCGAAGGAATAAAAAAACGGATTTGATATACTAAAATGGCAAAGTATTGTTCATCCTCAGACATGTCACCAAGGTCGTGTTAAGATTAGGTAATATTTATGAGCGAAAAAAAGGGACTTTTAGAGACATACCCCACCCATTTTATATATGTTTACATATCTAAGACCTAAATTTTATCTCTTACATTTATTTCAACCCAATGTTTGATATCATATCAAAAGTATTGCTATTTTAATTTTTAAAAACTGAAATAGAACTTTTCATATATAGATAAGACGATATATATAAATAGATATGATGAATTCAAATATGTCTGGAAGACAAACCTAAGGAATAAACACAAACTTTTAAACTACTTTATTTTTCACTCCTAATCACTTCACACCAGGTATAAATGAAAGTGCACGTATCACTCAAGTAATATAAGACTATCCTGATGTCCCGAGTATCGAATCCATTGGGAAGTTTGTTAATTTGATGGACTTGAACTAGGCTCAAGCTGAATCTAGAAAGTCTTAGCTAGGAAATAGGTTCGATTTTAAGCGAGCTACGAAATTTTACTAAACTTATGAGTTAACCATTTAGTTATGTAAACCAAACTAAGTTAAGCAAAATGTTCAAACTAATCGCGCTAAACTAAATTAAGCTGGAAGTTCAAGCTAATTAGACGTTCCCTCCTTTTGTAATAAGATTAATATGTAGTGTAAGCTCAATTAAAATAGAATCTTTAAGTAAAATCTGTGACAAATAGGAGCATCCCCATTTTTTACCTTTTTACAAGTGCATAAAGAATCTAGGTTAACATACGATAAGTTTCTGCTTGTCACCCTAGAAACCTCCTAGTTATCCTTGTTAAAATCATCTCCCTATCTATTTGCACTAGCCTAAGGTTTACTTTTCCTTCACCCTAAAGGTTAGTGTAATATTCAGTAGTTGTTAAAAGCCATAGCCCTCTCGGATTTTTTTAGTTCACTACAAATTTTTACATTACAAATGACAAATTTGCAAAGTAAATGAAGTACAAATGAAATACCATCACATTCATTAAAGTAACAATATTCTACTTTAAATTAAACCCTACAAATGTTGCTAATCCATTTTAAAAGAAAGGAAGCAAAAAAAATTACTCAAACTTCATGGAGAAAACCGCAATACTCAATATCTTATATTATAGCACAATCAATTTCTAAGGAAAACATCAATACAAGATAATAAAATACAAGAACTTGTCTCATTTCCTGAGAAAATGAAGAAAAGATCCACCAAACAGTGCTCTCCTTGCAATCTCACAACGAATCCTTGCAATTCAAGAAAACAGGAAAAACAATGAAAAGCTCTAACTTTTTTCTTGAAATCCCTACACTTTATCTCCTTCCTTGAACTCTTCAATACTTCCTCCTGGTGTCTAAGGAGTTTCTCCCCCAAACAATCTTTGATTTCGTGCTTAAAACTGCTGAAAAACTGCTCTGGGTAATTATGGCACCTAGGTGCCACTGGCTATGTGCCAATATGTAGAGCCTAGGCGGCACCTCCTCCTTTGGCTGGGAACAAAAACTGACACCCATGCTCCAATATGTGGTGCCTAGGCGTCACTTTCTCTAGAATCCTTACGAAGTGTGGCGCCTAAGTGTCAAGATCTGACACCATGACACCATGGAATGGTGCCTAGGTGCAAAAAACTGGCGTATATGCGCTAGTTCAGCTTCAAGCTCCATTTCTCTAATTGCTCCGTCTTCGCTCCCGTTTGCTCCAATTGATTAACCTGTTATATCTACAATAAAAAACATGACGCCTATGCGTTAGGTCCCTGATGCCAAGGCGACGTCCCCAGGTGCCCACTTTCTGTGTCCTTGGGTTCGAGACGCTGTTTTGGAGCTGATTTCAGATGCCTAGGTGCCGAGGGTCTGACGCTTATGTGTTGGGTCTGACGCTTAGGTGCTAGGTAGCTGGAGCCTACTTTTTGGCTCCCCAGGTTGAAAACTACATTTTGAGGTGGTTTAGGCGCCTACTTTCTAGGGGACCGACGTCTAGGCATCAGGAGGCTAGCAACTACTTTTCATGATCTTAGTTTAAATATCCCAGGAGGTGCTCTCCAAGCACCTAATAATGGCGCCTAGGCACCCGTCTAGCTTGAAAAACCCTGACTTTCATGTAGATCATCAGACAGAGGGTTTCTTCGATCAGTAAGCTACGAAAGCTTACATATGACTAAAATATAGGCTTGTGAATTCAAAAAAGAGAATTTTATAGGTCATTCTTCAAAGAACTAACACCGATGGACACCCAAAACTATAGCATGGGCAGAATGCCTTAAACCCTAACTTTCTCAAGATGTGCGTAGAAGGCTTCAAGACTTCCCTTGACTACGAGAGGCTCCTTATGAATATTTCATGGTCTTTAAAAACTAGAATGGACATAAAAAATGTCCCATATCATTACTAATGCTATTCATTGATGATTTTTTTCTCGGGGAAGGATGAATCATCGTGAACGCTAGTTTGTGCCCCTAAAATGTACCTGGAGGTCTAGATGGATGTATTGAACTATGAGATTCTATGAGTGAATAGTAAATAATCCCAAGTAATTCAAGTGGACATCCTACAAATCTGATATCAAAAATTTGTGCCAATAGTAACCGAGCTATACGCTCTTTTATCTTATAACTAAAATACCTTATGATGCTCGCATAAAAGCAGAGGCAAACATGCAATTATATACTTTATACCCCATGCCTATAAATATGGGGGCATTTCTACAATAAGGTTTAATCAGTCATTTATAAATTAATTAGTTATTTATTGTGCACTCTCATCATCCTTTCTCTCTCTCTCTCCAGTTATATACTCTATTTCTAGGGTGTGATTCATAAGACAAATCAAGATTCAACATCTTGAAAGATACAATGAGTGTAGAGCATGTCACCACTAAGAAAGGAGCAAAAAAAGAAGAAGAAAATCACCAGAGAGACATATCGAACATGGAGTACACAAGAGAGTTTGTGTAGTAACATAACATGAGTTAAGCGACCAAATATTGGGCCAATTGTTAGAGGCCATCAGAGAAGCAGTAGCAGAGAGAAGGGAACTAAACCCTTAGGAGGAACCAATGCCAAACTGTTGGAGGGTATTGTCGCCTGAAGAAGGAGCAAAAGTTCCCTAGTACCAGAATAGTGTTGGGTCAACATTGATAGATAAACAACGTTTCGAGAGCGTTGAGAACTTCAGCTAACCAAAAGAATGCATTCTCTCAGCAGATTTTAGATAAACAAAATTTCCTTTTTACATTTAAACTGCCCAAATCTTTGACAATGGCCTCAAAAATAGAAGAATTCTAGGGACATTTACATGCATCACACCAATTATTATGTATTTACATATCTAACACCTAAATTTTATTTTGTTTATTTATATAAATAATTCTTCAATATCACATCAAAGATATTGCTATTTTAATTTCTAAAATATGAATTTTTTCATGAATTTTAATACAAAATATTATAAAAATATTATTTATTTCATGAGTCGACCTTAGAAGGTTAGTTATATTTGACCCACTTGTTTAAAGAAACGAACTCGAGATAGACAAATGCAAATTGCAAGCACTGTTTCCCGGGCAATCACTCCCTCGTCTACTACCAAACCCGAAACGAATCACTTCCCACGACACTAATAACTATAAATACGTGGGTTGCCTGCTCGTGGTCTCGACCGCATCAGCCGGACATTCTCCTCGGAGATATTCTCTGAGCCCTTTAATGTTGGATCGCAGCTGCGGTTTGGAGCCAGGATTTGGTATAAAGCATCTCTCTCTTTCTCTCTCGTCTCCATCCTTGTCGTTTGCTTTTCCTGGGTTCAGTTGACCACTTTCTTGAATGAGCTACAGACCACAGTTCTTGAATGAGCTATAGACTACCGTTCGGAAGCCGTTTCTGTTTGTTGATGATCATCTAAGGATCCTTAGGAACGAAGGGTGGTTTCTGTCTGTGATTTTCTCAGGTAATGGGTTTGTTTTATCTTTTTGTACATATGCACTTAGATATAAGTTGAGTTGTTACTTAGTGTATGCGCGTTCCTTTTGTACTTTTTGTTTTATTTGATTATGGATCAATATTAGATGGATGGCATTTCAGTGTTCCCTACTCTGTAACTTTTGATCCACTTGAAAGTTTCTCTTTCCAAGTAGTATGCATTTCGATGGAGTTATCAAGAACAAGAGGTTTCTGATCTGTTTGTACGTAGAAACCGCAGTGTGTGGTCAGTCGATTGAGGCTTTCTGTTGGTTAATTAGAAGTTGAGAGGCTTGCTTTTTTAGTTACTTAATTGGCTTTTAGGTTCTCCGGACCTTTTTTTCCTCTTCTTCTTTTCGTGCTGCTTTGGTAAATTTATGAGGATTAATTTCGTATATATGGAGCCCAACATTTTCTTATTTCGAAGTCTGGCTCCTATTTATCAATGAGTTTACTTGAATCTGATTGTGGAACTTGCATTTGTGCTTGTCCACAGTTACCAGGGCAAACAATAAATGCCCAGTCTGGAGGACAGCGACAAATCATGATTTTAAATCCGATTCTAGCTGCTGACCTCGAAATAAATATGGTTTCAGCTAATTAACTATTTGATTTCTTAGAGTTTACTTTGTTTTATACTGAGTTAATTTTGAAGGTTTATACAGGGTGAATCTTTGATTTGGAGATTTATCATGCTAAAGCTCTCGCAATGCTGATGTCGTTTTTAATGCACAAAGCCTTTTTGTTTTATTACTCTACCATATTAATTTAAGTAGAATTTCATGCTTATTTCTTTGCTTGAATGAAACAATTATGAGATATTGTGCTCTTGGATTAATTAAACTTAGGAAACTAGTTAGGCAGGCTTCATCTAAGTGATTCTCTTACTAGTTAGGCAGCATTTATCACAATTTTAGCTCTCATTTTATAATAATGACCCCATTGTTGCCAAATTTACTTTTGAAGTGTATGGATTGATGCTTCGATATGTCCATGCATTTGCACATACTTGCAATGAGTTACATACTTTCACCAAAAAACGAAAAATAAAAAAAGAAAAAAGTATTAAATGTTGTTGATGAAAAGGTGGTATTAGGAAGACCGCACCGGTCTTTTGCAACAACAATCAAATGAGTACTAATATTCTAAGTTATTTACTTTTTTTTCTTCGTTTTAGTGTTTGTTTTGGATCCATATTTAAATAAATAAGTTTGAATGAATTTCTTAGATTTGTCAAGTTCATAAGTCTGAAATTAGTTATCACTCAGTGGGTACTTGACTAATAGATGCAATGCATGTGGCCCAAGCATGGGAGACAAAACACAATTTTTATATGCGGAAATTTACTTGAAGCTTTCAATTGATAACTCTAATTGGTCTCCTTATGACCCTTTGATAAACATTGATAAAACGCTCATATTGATGAGATGCCTTTGAAGTTCATTCACTCGCCACTCACTTTGTAATAAATTGTGGAGCCAACTTTTATCCTATGAAGGTAAACACACAAAAAGGTTTACAATATATAAGACTTATTTTACTAAGCTTGTTTGGGGAATTTTTTTATATTTCTAGTTATCTTAGTTTTCATTTATTTATTTTTAATAAAGAGTGGGGAACTATCTTCATGTTAAATTCGAAGAATTAGGATTGTAAAACTTGACAATCAAACCATAGTGAAAACAATAGGACCTAGCCATCGATTGGGTGAGCTTGCATATAATTCTTAGCATGTTTTTTGTGTTGATCCTCTTTTTTGTTTTCTGTTTTTTTCCCCATTAGCGATTGAATTGCGTTTCACCTATTTCTAATACTTTACATTTTCTGATTTAATGTTCTTGAAAAGAAAGTTGTGTTTAGTTCTAAAAGATGAACTGCTCAAGAGAATAACATACCACTCTTTTTTTTAACTTGAAATTTGTTACTTTTTTTGGCACAATTAATTGATTGCTAATTACTTTGTATATAATTTAATTTTGTAATATTTCTCCATTATTTCTTTGACTATTTTGCTGGTTTCAGTTTTATAACTCCAAAAGCAAAGATGGTGAACTTTGGGAAACGGTTGATGGCTGAACAAATCCCAGAATGGAAAAGGTTTGGTCCTTTATTTTTTTTTTTAATTTGAGACTTTGCATAAATTTTGTACTTTTTACCTTCTCACTTTGATCATATAGTTGAAAAGATTGACTATGAGGTTTGCAGAGGTTTATTTTGATCTCATTGCCATCTGGCGAAAGAAACTACATTGATTTTCATAGAAAGTAATTTTTGTTGTCTTTTTGTCTACATTTCTCTTTTAATTTTTACAAAGTTTAATACGAAATGAAAATTGGGCAAAAGAAAATTGTGCTGATTGTTGCTGTTAATCTAGATTTTAGTTCTTCAAAGTCTGTCAAATGTCAGCCATTGCTACCTGGTCTTGCCTGTTAAATGGGAAATTGATGCTAGAATTAAGGCGAATAATCAATTGCGGTTTCAATTTTGGTTCAAAATTGGAAGTTTCAGTTCCACCAATTTTGACACTTCAATGTTCAAAGTTATTGTACCGTTCAATCACTTTTATCTTTGGGAAGATTCAACGAAAAATAAAAATGTTTGTATTCATGATGACCATTTTGATAAAATTTTAGTATAAACCTTTTAAAGACCTTAAATATAGGAAAATATTTGCTTTATTTAATTAGAAAAACGAAAGTCATATAATGTAATCTCTAAAAATTATTATAGTAATCTGCTTGTAAATAGTTACAAATGTTAGATAGTTTTACTTCAATTCTTTTTAAAAATCATGATATGATTTACTTAGATGATTGTACATGTAAATGTATGGAGCAAAACCAGATTTTGTGTTGTGAAAAACGACGACAATGAAGCGAAAAATTAGAACGAGAAAATTTGCACGTAGAAAAAAATACCAGAGCGACACACGGATTTACGTGGTTCGACAAGTTTGCCTACGTCCACTGAGCTGTAGAGGATTTTATTTCTTCGAGAAATTACACCGTCGAGCGCCTCGACGTTTATAAGAAAATCTCTATTTTCTTCTCTCCCTTCCTCTCTTTATCTCTTCCTCTCGTTCTCTTAGCTCTCAAGATGACTTGACTTGGTATTGTTTGGCTTGCATTTCCTTTAAACCAAAAGAGACTATTTATAGAAACTATGACAGCGGTAGGTGGGAGGTAGGTGAGCGGTAGGTGGGATGTGGTAGGTGAGCGGTAGGTGGGCGTGGTAAGTGAGCGGTAGGTGACTTACTTAATTAAGAAGCTAATTAAAGTCGATGGACCGGGTCTCCACATTACCCAACATTTTGTTCTTTGGTGTGTAATGATGCATCAAGAGGTAGCTACCAGTGGCTAATGAGCTCATCAAATTGTCATATGCCATGTACTTATCAAATTGAGCTGGTCTTGACTTTCACTAGAACTATGTACGTTAGTGCGACCATATGCATCATATTTGTTAGCACCAGCAAGATAACCATAATCTCTTGCATATTTATCATTAAACTCATTTACTTTAAAGAGAATCCCTTTATAATCCTCTCTTTCATATATTTTATCTGTATAATTCAAGTCCAATGTTTCATGGGTTTTAAGGAATGAGTATCACACCCATTATCAATTTTTCTCCTCCATTACAAGTATTACAAGCCCTCTCCCCCCTTGTCTTTCTTGTCTCTTCATCGTCATTTCACATCTGTCGAATTGAGTAAGTTCAAAAAATATATTTATTGTAAAATTCATGGGAGATTAATTTTTTTTATTCTGGTAGTTTTTATGCTATATTTAGATTCATGGAATCATCTTATTATTTGACCAAAAATTGAAGTAAAAATATGTTGTTAACTTCAATTGGATAGGCGACCCTTTTCTATAATAGTATTCAGCCTAAATTGATCCAAATGTAGCCTAGGTTAATCAGGTTTAACTAATGACTTTCAATATATTTATTTACGGTTTCATGTGATTGAGTTTTGATTAAATTAGATCTCACCATTCCTCACATCCTCATCATGACTAGAATATTTTCTTGACATTTGTACTTTAATTTTTAATAGCCTATTGCATCTGCCACTCTCTATTCTCATATTCTTTTCATGATTTGAGTTTAGGAAATTATTGTGCACCCAGTGTTATTGTCGAGGAATTAAGACAAAAAAAAACTTAAGAATCATCAAAATCAAGAAGAAACACAAAGATTTAATGAAGTTCGGCAATTTACCTACATCCTCGGGAGCAGAGCGGCGGCTTCTTTAGATTTCACGAAAAAGAGTACAAATCCCCTTTAGGATTACAATACAATATATATATA
>NW_018165205.1:27045-32111 GCF_001263595.1 Phalaenopsis equestris | reverse complement strand
GCCCCCGCCCCCCCAATCCACACAACAAAACTCCCTCTGATTGGACAAATGCATCAACTCCACTCCACTTGCTCACTCTGGTCACTCGCTCCGCTTCGTTGGCTCGCTCCGTTCCGCTCCAGCATTTGTCACTTATCTGGTACATAAGCCATGCCTTCCAGTTATCATATATAACTTGCTTTGGCATGTGTGTATGGCGAGGTAAGCTCCAAAACATCAAACACCTCCCAAGCAGGCGTTATCACCAAGAAACTCTCTGGGCTAGAGTCTTGATGTAAGGTGGTAGGTGCACATGTACTCGCCTTGATGATGTTTTCTTTTATAATTTCTTAAAGCATTCACACTCATGTAATGAGAGGTACATTAAAATTATAACCTCTAATTAAACTAAGTTTGAATTGAAAAATTCCTCTAGCTGAAAGACAAAACTGAAAAGTGGCTTTTTAAAAGCAGGGAACAGTGGTAGAAGGCAATCAAAAGCTACAATAATGAAGACAAGATTGTTTTTGAACCCTAGGAATAACACAATCGCAGCATAAAATGAATGAAGTGGTTTCTTCCGACTAGATTCATTTCGGTATTTAGAATGACTAAACTTGAAAATGTATTTTTTATATTACATTTTAAGCTATACTTTCTGAAAGGATTCCTCAAAATTAAAATAAGGGGAATGAATCATTTTTAACATCTCACATTGTCTAGTGCAATTAGCATTAAGAAACCATATCACCTTATGGATGCTTAGCACCCTTAATATAATAACACTATGTCTAGCCATAATTATCCCTAATATTGTTAGGTCTCGTGTATTGAAAATTTCAGCAGCGTAGCAATTGAATTAAGCAACTTCAACATAAGTTATTTAAACTCAATAATGTACTTCTCTGTTGAATTGTAAATAGTGAAGTCTGATGAATATATCATCTGTAGGAAAAAATATTACATCAGTATTACGCACGTAGAGTAACGTGCTTAGCCAATGAAATCACGCTACAACACCCCTCGCGACAGGAAACAAAAAACGGCGTGGTAACACGGGGAATATTCCCCTCTGTGTTATTCATGTGTTATTGTGTGTTATTCATGTATTACTGATGTGTTATTGTGTTATTATAACACTAAGAATATTCTCAGAACACAATAACATATGAATAACACACAATAAGAATATTCCCGACAGAGAAAAAAACGGCGCTGTAACACAGGGGAATATTCCCCCCATGTTATTCATGTGTTATTGTGTGTTATTCATCTGTTATTGTGTCCTGGGAATATTCCTGGTGTTATAATAACATAATAACACATCAATAACACATGAATAACACACAATAACACATGAATAACATGGGGGGGGGGGAGAATATTCCCCGTGTAACCGCTCCGTTTTTTTCTATCACGTGGGGTGTCGTGACGTGATTTCATTGGCTACGCACGTTACTCTACTTGCGTAGTACTGATGTAATATTTTTCTTCCTCTCTAGTGTGATTGCATGTACTTCCGTTGCATCTCCCTCTTTATTTTGGACTGCCGTTTTTTCCTTAAGCTAGCATAGGCGTTCAAAAATTTTCATCATAGGAAACCACTTTTCTTTAACTTGATGGCATTAGCTTTATTATTTTGTCAGTCGTCATCAGGTGGAGCTTTCTTGTATTTAAAAATTTGTTCCATAATTTAGAGCCACTTAATAATTCATGTCATTCTTTCCGATCGTCAAAGTTCAACAAATCTATTTAACTCTGAAATCACTCTCCTATACTCGGTGTTGAATCGATGTGGCATCAACACTGTCATTTGAAGCTTCTTCGTAAAAGGATTTTCTTCGTCTCCTTCATTTAGGTGATCACTGTTGTTGTTGTAGGTAAGATTGTGAACGATCTGATTTCGAGCCAACCTAGAGACGGCTCAAAATAGGCTCGAGTGGGTTTGAATCAACAGGAAATTGGCTCGTGGTTCGTTGTGTTTGATTTTGAGTCAGTTTGGTTTACAATTGAATTGATCTTTATCCAACTCGAAATTGAAATGAGCTAGCTCGTTTTGATAGATTGAGCTTAAAATATATGAATATAAATAAATTACATAAAAATTTTACCACTTTTGCATTTTGAAATTTTATTCAAATTTGATTGTAGATAAAACACTGCCACTTCGCCCCAAGTCCGTGTGTGTGTGTGTGGGGGGGGGGGGGGGGGGGGGATGATTCGGCCACTCCTACTACGGGACTGTTTCCCCAAGGCTTTCATGATACGCTAACTATGGGAGGGAATTATACTTTCATTAAGAAGTTGGGAAGAAAAAATGGGAATCTTGCTCTCTTTGTTATAGAGGTTCAAACTTCTATCCTAGTTTCTTCTTGTTGTCTAGCCCTTGTAGGTAAATTTACTTATGGTACTCCTAAAGTATAGTTAATCAGGAAAGAATTCAAAATGTTAAAATTTAAGGGTTGGTGGGATGTTGGTTTCATAGATGGTAGACATATCTTTATACAACTAGCAAACGATGAGGACTATACACGACTCCTTGCAAAATGATTTATGCAAATAGATCGCCCCGTGGGGCGTATTCCCCACTTTATAATCGGATAAAAAAAGAAAAACAGTTCCTAATTTTGCAAACCTACTGAATTCACCCCTCTCCCGCACGCAGAAGATTCTGCAGACGTCGATTACACATGCGTCCTCTAACGCATGCAGAAGATCCCACAGACATCGACCCCGCAGCCGCCATCTGCCCCTTCTCTCGCACGCAGATGATTTCGCTGTTGTCTGTGCAAACACTACTATTTAGTAGGAACAACCTGCATATGCATTGAAGTTTGAGTGATCCTTGATGTTCTCTTGCAAAATGCATGGAAGTTTTCAATGTTTCTGAAGATATTATGTAACTTTTTCTTAAAATTTCATAAATTGTTCATGCCTTTTTATTTTGGGGCATTTATATAGCACACAATTCTGGCATATTTACGTATCTCACATCTAAACTTTCATATTTACACATAGAGCATTCAAATCTTTCATATCATATCAAAAATAGTACTATTACCACTTTTAAAAAGTGAAATACATGCTTTCATGCATAGGCTTAAAGCACCGAAGTGTTATATATGTAAATTTGAAAGCTTAGGTGTGAGATATGTAAAATACATATGAATTGTGTTCTGTGTATGTAAATTTCCTTTTTATTCATTTGTTTCAGTTTGGTAGTTATATTGTGCCATGAACTAGAGAAGTGACCAATAAGCCATGTATAGTTTCCTTCTATCCAACTCAATATGGTTATTTTCTGTTGTTCCAAACTGCAAGCCAGCATTTTCATCAGCTTTATAAATCCTGCTTTCTCATTCCTTTTTGATTGCTTCGTGAGGTGGAACTCTAATTTGTTGAAGTGTGTTGTTAATTCTATTGCACAAGTTAAAGGTAAAAAGAAAGAAAAACTTTATCACTTCTTTGAAACTCGTATGCCATTGATTCTCGGCTGCATTTTTACATGTACCATGATTACCTCCATCCAATTAATTTTTTGCATTTGCATGTGACCTCTTTTACCTTTATGAAGTGATGCATTATTAATTATATGTGCTATTTTTACAATCTTAATCACCGTTCCTTCAGTGCTAATTTACATGCAATTTCTGTCTTAAGTTCATTTTTTATTGCTTCGATTTTTGTTTCCGTTTCACTATATAGTACCTTCCGGCTATTATTATGTATTCATTGCTTTTTTCATTATTCTAGATACTATATCAACTACAAACTAATGAAGAAAAGACTCAAACAATTTGTTCAACAAACTCAGCAAGGTGTAAAAGAGAAACAGCAAGTTCTAAAAGAGTTCTCGATGGTGCTTGATGATCAGGTAAGAAAAAAAGTCTTTTGCTACTAATTGTAGTATTCAATCAAGCTATTATGTTAGCAAACACATCTGTTATGAGAAGGATGTATTAATACAGTAAGTATCATCCCATTTATTTACCTTGTTTATGCATTTGTGTCGACCACATTTCATTAATTAATTTTGTTAGTGTAAGCAAATATTTTATTTGGTGATGAGGATTCATTAATTGAGTGTATATTAGAATATTGTACTCATTTTCCTATTATCAATGTAAAGGTTATCTAGTGAATGGTACAAAAGATTATATTCTTCTCCTTTGACATGTTATAAGTCTTAAGTTGATACTAATCCTAACCTTCATCTCTCCTCTCCCTTGGTCTTGATGCAATATTCCCAAAACATCGTTATTTAAGCCTAATCCTATTTAATCCCTATCACATGTAGCCTCAACTGCTTGAAAAAGCTGGCCCTTGGCACCTTTGCTCACTTGACTGTATGCTCATGCCTCCGCGCTTCCCGCACCGCACACCTGCATCCCTCACTTTCCCATTGCACCTGCTTTCAACTTTGTGTAAGTTCACAGTCATTCCCACACTGTAACATGTTTCACATCGTATGTCACGATTAGGCCCGTGGCTTAGAATTAGGTAATGTAATGTTCTATTTCAATTATTGGGGGATGAGGAATCGAACGGCCAAAGAGTGGGAGATGAAACAAAAAATTGAGCATGGGAGAGGAAACGAAAGGAAATGACGAAGCTGAAGAAAATGAATTGAACAGTTGGGTAACCAAATGTTGCTATTGCCTTATGGACGCGCTTGAGGGAGGTAGAGGAGTGGCTCTGCAACTATTGTCTTGGTCGATCGAAGGAAGACGAGAGAGAGGAAGCTCGCGGAACATGCGAGCGCAGAGGAAGAAGAAGTGTGGGGAAGGACGGACTGAAGTCGAAGGAAGAAAAGAGTGGCGGAAGGAACGGGGCGTCAACCACAGTAGCAACTTGTGTGAGAGGGAGCAAAAGCCAACCCTATCCCGTGTGCTGAGGGTCGAAATCGCGTTCGGGGGAGGAAAAATGATTAGGGCTTTACCATAACGCTTGGCCGAGAGTTATAATGCGAGTTTAAAATTTTTAATTAAAACCCTTAATAAGAATTTTAATACTTATATTTGAATTATATACATACATATATATATACATATATATATATATATATATCACCTAAATTTTATTATATA
>NW_018165205.1:3662-26902 GCF_001263595.1 Phalaenopsis equestris | reverse complement strand
ATCAACTATATATATATATATATATATATATATATATATAAGACTACACAAAGTAAAATAATAAAAAAATAATATTTAAGAGTTAATAGTTTATTTAAAATAATAAAGTAATTTTATACTTTGTTAGATTTGTAGTTTTGAAAGAGTCGACGTCAAGGTAAATTAAATAACAAATTAATCGACATCGAGGTGAGTGCTTATATGCTTTTGCTATATTAATATTTTGTTTCTTCTCAATCAAATGCATTCACAGTTGTTGTTATAGTACTGTATGCACATGATTTAGAATTCTATCATGTTTTGTTCATATTGTAAAAATGACTTGTGTTCAATTTTATTTAATTATCGTAGTTGTTGAATATTATACAAGAATATTGACTGCTATGCAAATGAGAATGAAATATTCATTATTAATAAATGATATTTTTTTTGTATGCTTATATGTGCATGATTGAGTTTGATGGAGTCGCCTCTTCATGGTATTAATAGGCGAACACTAAGGTGTTCGTGCATGTAAATAAAAAATGATACTGATATTGAAGTATCACAAGTGGTATAATTTTTAGATCTTGTTTCTGTGACGGCTGTACAGATGTAGAATGATATTGATATGCTATTGATATGATAAGATTTATTGAATAGTATATCAAATATTTATATTGATTTATTAAAAAATTTAACTAACATGCATATTGTTTATATTTTTCATTATATTATTGTAGTTTAAGAATATGAGTATTCACTGATTTGTTTATCTCACTATTATTTTAAACTAAATTTTCATGTTAATTTAATTGATTAAAGATGAACTATAGAAGACCAACAACGAGGTAAAGTTAATTATACCGCTTAAATTTAATTTAATTATGTATCTTTCATTTTTTAAATAGCAACTGAATATAGAAAGTTTAGTTCTCATTGTTTGATCATCTGCTCTCGCCTTAGTTAATTTTAAGCTCCAACCAAATCGTGACAAAAGTTATATCAGAGCATAAGGTTTAAGATTAATTAATATAATATTGATGAAATAACCAATAAGGTAATAATAATAATAATAATAATATTTAAAAATTTAAGTTAACTCAAATTAATAGTTATATCCATTCAGACATAAAGAAATCTAAAATTATAAGGGACGAGTTTCGGATAGAAAGTTTATGAAAACCTAATATTGACTAACTTAATTAGACGAAACTTGCCGTTCATTTTTAAATCTCAAGGACATAAATTTTGTAAGTTGGAAAGATTTTAATGTTTCATTTCAGTTACCGTGGGATGAGGAATCGAGTAGCCACAGAGTGGGAGAGGAAACGAGGAGCTGAGCAAGAGGCGGGGAAATGAGGAAGCCAGATAAAAGTATTGAACAGTCGTGAAGATGAGGCGATGTATCTGGAAACTGAAGGTTACTTTCGCCTTATAAAGGGATGCGCGCAAAGGTGAGAACGACTTAGATGAAGGTCGAGTGGCTCTGCGATTGGTGCCTTGGCTGATCGAAGGAAGCTTGCGGGACGTATGAGTGCGGAGGTAAAAAAATCGTGAGGAAGGAGGGTGCTAAAGTCGAAAGAAGAGGAGCGATAGAAGGAAGGAGGCATCGAACACAGTAACAACTCATGTGGGAGGGTTCGAAGGCAAAGCGATCCCACAAGGCTTTGTACTGAGGATCAAAATCTCGTGGGAGGGAGGAACAAGCTTCTTCTAGCGGGATTAGGGCTCTACCATAAGACTTTGTTACAACCTGACCGGGTACTTAGAATTAACTAAGGCGGGTAATGCAGTCGGGCGATATTAGCATCTAATAAACTATCTGTTTTTTTTTTAACTTTCAATACATATAAAAGAGCTGTTATTCACAAGTACAATAAGAAAATTTGAATCATAGTAATAGAAAATCTGCAGTTAAAATCTCAATCCACACAATAATATATGTTTATCCAAAGAAACTGTACAAAAAAAAATTACAAGGATATCATATTAGTATCTATCAACTACCGTCTTCTTGTAGATAATATTTTCTATCAGACATAACAACCTAAAATTTTCTTTCTCTTAAAAGAAAACATTAATTGCAACCGTAAATATGACTTAATGAGTAATTATAAACAAATATGCATTAAATTATCATGTTATGTTATGCATGAATGACAGAAAAAAATACAGTTTATTTCATTAAAACTTTAAATTTATCTATTTCCATTCAATATTAAGTATTTATCATTTTTTACCTTTTTAAAAGTCAAGTATTACATTTTTATCTTTTTCCGTCCATCTTTTATGTCATTTCATACTTTCAAAATAAAATTCAAGAATAAAGTACTGTTTTAAATTATTATTGTAATTATTCATTTAATTAAACATTAATTTATATATAAAAGTAAATAATCATTCACCTTGATTTAAAGAAACTTCTGAGTTAGCTTAACCCTTCACTTTGTTGTACTTTCTTTAGCATTTTGACTTCTCTATCGTACTTTAATTCAGTTGTTTGATAAATTAAAAATTACTGAAGTTAATTCATAAATATTGTTGAAATAAAATTAACAACACCATTAATTAACTAATTTACATAATTAATACATAAAAATTGTAAATCTTTACCTTATTCCTCTTTAAAGTCTTGCTTCACCTCTTTCTGAGATTCTAAGAATTTATCAGATTCTTTCACACTTTCTAATTAATAAAATGTAATAACATTAATTACTTTATCATATTAGATCATTAATTTCAATAAAAACACAAGAATTAACATTTATCTTATAGGTTTGGAGATCGAACTCCTTCCTTGATTTCTTCACAAACTTTTCCTTCAATGCCGAAAATCTTTATATCGTAAAAACTTCCCATTAATTAAATAGATATATATTTATATAATTATTCATAATATAATATTTTAATATATTAAAATATAAAATTTATTTACCTTATAAGTTTTCAGCTTCCCTCAGCCATAAATTCCTTTGGTCTCGGTGGGTCCGCTAGAGCATCCCGCCTGAGACTTCTTCCCCTCTGTCGACTGAAAAAATATTACATCAGTACTACGCATGTAAAGTAACGTGTGTAGCCAATGAAATCACGCCACGACCCCCGACGCGACAGAAAAATAAAAATGGTGTGGTAACAAGGGGAATATTCCCCTAGTGTTATTCATGTGTTATTGTGCGTTATTCATGTGTTATTGTCCTGGGAAGATTCTTGGTGTTATAATAATGCAATAACACATCAATAACACATAAATAACACACAATAACACATGAATAACATGGGTGAAATATTTCCCCGTGTTACCGCGCTATTTTTTTCTCTATCGGGAATATTTCATCGTATTATTCTGATGTTATTGTGTGTTATTCATGTGTTATTATCTTGAGAATATTCTTTGTGTTATAATAACACAATAACACATCAGTAACACATGAATAACACACAATAACACATGAATAACACTGGGGGGAAATATTTCCCGTGTTACCGCGCCATTTTTTTTTCTATTGCATGAGGTGTCGTAGCGTGATTTCATTGGCTACGCAAGTTACTCTAGGTGTCTCTGTGCTGATGTAATATTTTTTTACTGTCGACTTTGTCTTCCACAACGCGAGCAAGTTAGCAGCATATGAAGCCGATCCTCCTTCCTCTTTCGTTTTGACCTAATCTAGAGCAGTGCTTGTTGGCTGGCTCCCGCGTCGAAGACTTCCTCCTTCGATCTCTGCATGTAGACATAACAAAAAGGTTTCTTCTTCCTCCTTCGACTTCTCGCTCTTCTTCTTTTTCTTCTTCTTATTCCTTCCTCTCCTTTGCCTTCGATTTGTGGCTCAATGTAGCACAGCAAGCACAGGCCAAGTGTCAACTTCGACAAGGCGACACAATGCAAGCGGCGACTTCGACTTCTTCTTTGTTCATCTAAGACAGAATATCGTCTTATGTACGAATTCAGTGATTTCTTCTCTCTTCTTTTCTGCACCGAATTTGCTCATATTCTCCTACTATTTCTTCGTCTCTTGCATTCTTTATTCTCTTCCTTGCTTCGATTATGAAAATAATTCTTTTGATTGTTAAGCCGAACCGTAACGTCAATTAGCTTTCATGCTGGTTCGATTTATTTAGTTTTTAATATTAGTTTTTTGTTATTACATTTTTTTCTCCTTATAAAGTTTCTTCTCAAAATTTGAAAAAAAAAACATGAAAGTGAACATGTCTCGATAGAAGAGTTGTGGATATGTTTCTTGTATCTCATAGACTTTCTCTTTAGTTGCATTCTTGTTTGACCCATGTCTCCATAAATTCTTCATCAAAGGATCTCTATGTCCTGCAGCTTCTCCACATCGTAATCTAGTATCCTTTCAGGCTCCTTAATATAGTTTAAATCTGGTTGAATATCAACAAAGTCCGCTATCACCATACTAGATTCATCTACAATATACTTTGAGTGAAGAAATGTGGAAAACATTATGCACTCCCTACGTATGAGTTGATAAAGTCAATCTGTAAGCCACCTTCCAAATCATCTCCACAACCTCAAATGAACCGATAAATCTGAGGCTCAATTTTCCTGCATTTCCAAATCATTGCACATCTTTCAATGAATTGACCTTGATGAAAACAAACACTCCAAATTCAAACTCAATGGGTCTATGTTTGGCATCATAATATTTTCTCTGCCTTTCCTGCACTGCTTTCACTCGATTTCTAATCAATCTAATATTTTCAGTAACATCATAAACCAAATCAGTTCTAATGATCTTTCTTTCACCTGTTTCAGTCCAATATAGTGATGTCCCACACTTTTTTCTATACAATGCTTCATATGGAGTCATCCCAATGCAAGCCTGATAACTATTATTGTAAGCAAACTCTACTTAAGGTAATGTGACTCTCAACCTCCACCAAAGTCAAGAACACAACCTTAGTATATACCCCAAGGTCTGAATAGTTCTCTCTGACTGATCATCTGTCTGAGGGTGAAAATGTGTACTGAAAGTCAATCTTGTGCTCAAAGCTTTCTGATCTTCTTCCATAATCTGGAAGTAAACCTGTCATCTCTGTCGGAGATAATAGACTTCGACACTCCATGCTACTTCACAATTTGATCCATATATATATTAACCAGCTTCTCAACTGCATCTGTCTGTTTAATAGACAATAAATGGGTAGACTTGGTCAGTCAATCGACAATTACCCATTTACATTTTGACCCTAACAAAATTTAGACAAACCAATCACAAAATCCATCGAAATCTCCTTCCATTTCCACTTTTGAATCGGTAAAAACTGCAATTGACCTCCAAGACACTGATGTTCGACCTTCACTAACTGTTATGAAAGACAGTCAACCACAAATTTTGCCACACTTCTCTTCAATCATTGCCACCAACATGTTTTTTTGAGATCTCGATATATTCTATTGCTCCTTGGGTGAATAGTACAACAAGATAGATGTGCTTCCTCCAGAGTTTCCTTCCTTAGTTCATCGACATCTGGAACATAAATTCTTGCTTTTATACCTCAATAAATATCCTGATCTAGCTCATACTTCTCTAAATTGTCTGCCTTAACTTGCTCTAGAACTTTTTGAATATTGTTTTCTCTGGCTAAAGAATCTCTAATTCTGTCTTTTAAAGTTGGGTGCACCACCGTCAACTGATATAGTTGAACCATGTTGTCATCACTTGAATCAACTATAAATAACTTCAACCTCTCCATCTCTTTAATTTACTGCTCCTGCTGAGTAAATGAAGCTTTTCTACTTAGCATGCCGACCTCCATACTTGCCTTCCCCGATTGATACCGAATTTCTAAATCATAATCTTTAATAAATTCTAGCTATCTCCTCTGCCTCAGGTTCAACTCTTTCTGAGTGAAGATACACTTGAAACTTCGGTGATTAGTAAAAACTTCGCATCTAACTTCATACATAATGTCTCCATATCTTGAGTGCAAATACAACTACACCAAGTTCCATGTCATGTGTGAGATAGTTCTTTTTTTTATACTTCAATTTTCATGATGCATACGCAACAACCCTACCATGCTGCATAAGTACACAACCCAAACATCTCAAAGATGCATTGCTGAAAATTTGAAAGCCATGAGTGCCGCAAGAAATGGCCAAAATTGGAGCTGTCATTAAATAAGTTCAAGTACTTATCCATTGATCAGACCATGACTCCTTACAACGATCAGATCAGTCAAGCTTCACTTACTTTTAATTTAACTTTGACAACGACATAGCAATCTGTAAAAACCCTCCAACAAACCTCCCATAATCACCAGCCATATCTAGAAAACGCTTGACCTTAATGACAGTAGTAGGTCTTGGCCAATCTGAAATCTCCTTAACCTTATTCTGATCCACAAATATGTCGTCTGTACTAATAATATGCCTAAAAAAAGCCACACTTTTAAGCTAAAATTCACATTTAGAAATTTTGGCATGAAGTGTATTCTCTTTTAAAACTCGAATACAACATTTAAATGACATGTATGACTGAATTCATTCCTCGAATACACAAGAATATCATCTATAAAAACGATCACAAAAGTATCCATAAATTGTCTGAAGTTGTTTATTAGGTCCATGAAAGTTGTCGGAACATTTCTCAGTCTGAATGACATCATCACGAATTCATAGTGCCCATATCTAGTCCTGAAAATGGTCTTTACTCTCTTCTTCTTTGATCCTCAGTTGTTGATAGCCTAATCTCAGATCAACCTTTGAAAATACAGAAGCCCATTCAAATTGATCAAACAAATCGTCTATCATCGAAAGTGGATATTTAATTTTAATTATGAGCTTATTTACCTATTTGTAGTCAATACAAATTTTGAAGTTCCCATCCTTCTTCACAAATAACACTGGAGCTACCCAAAGTGAGGTGCTAAGTTTGATGAACCCCTTATCTAGTAACTTATGCAATTGGTTCTTCAGCTCCTACAAGTCCTTAACTTTCATTTCGTAGGGTGTCTTGGATATGAGCTATGAACCTGCCAAATGCTTAAAACTAAAATCAATTTCTCGCACTGGTGATAGTCCTGGTAAGTCATCAAGGAATAGTTCTAGATATTCTCTTACCATCGGAATATCACGCAACGATTGTACATCCTTAGAAGTATATGTTACATGAGCAAGAAAATCTTGACTTACGCGATTCAACAACTTGTAGTTCTTCAAATAGGTAATCATCATAGATGCCAACCCTCTGTCACCTGAAAATTTAATTTCTACTTCCTTGGGCACATTTCTTTTGACGGTTTTCTTATTGCAATTAATAGTGACAGTTTTCAAACATCCAATCCATGTCTAAAATCACATCAAATTCCACCAAAGATAGCACAATAAGTTGAGTATTAAAATCATTTCCATCAATCATAAGCTCCACATCACATGACTGATCAACTTTTAGATAACCGTCATTTGACATTCTAACTGATAGTATCACAGGCATTGAAAGGATAGTCAATCACATCACTTTAGCTTCATCATCTATGAATGAATGTGATGCTCTCGAATCAAATAATACTCTCATTGGTTTAGTCTGAAGATATGTGATACACATCATTAAAATCATTGCATTAAACATTTAGAGTTTGCTTATTAATTAAATCATTGTTTTATGTTCAACATAACATGAATCATATGATGCTTAAAGTGCACTGAAATGAAATTATTTAGAGAAACATACATGTGATTACATTAGAGGAATCCTTAGCTTCTTGCTGCGAAAAAACATATACTATGGGCTGAACATTCTGCTGAATCTGACTTGCATTTGACACTAACCCTGAAGATTCAACTTCCATCGGCCTACCATAGCTCCTCTGAGGTGGTGCAGCATTGCCTCTCAAATTAGCTGAAACTTTCTACCCAATTTAGGGCAATTCTTCACCGTATGTCTTGGCTAGTGGTTCGCCCTTATGAGATTTTTTGCACTCGTCAAATTCTTCACTTCAAACTGTGTGCCAACACTTCTGTGTCTAGCCTTTTTAGCACTTGTACTACTTGATTGGAATGACTTCCTCTGAGAGTTCTGAGGAAATTTGGACCCCTTTGAATTTTTCTTTTCTAAACGTCCTTCCTCTTAATAGCTTACAGATACAACTCAATCCTTCTAGCTCTCTCTACCAACACAGAATAATCATTGATTCAAGAGGAATGAATGATTGTCTAATCACATCTCCGAGCCCACTAAAAAATTGGTGGAACTTCTCCTCTGCACTATGAATTAATTGAGGTGCATACCTTGAGAGCATGGTGAATGCAGCTTCATACTACATAACCGATCAATCACCCTGTTCCAACCTGATACAGATGTCTTGAATTTGTCTCTTGGCGGACAGTGGCACAAACCAGTCTCTAAAGATGCTCACGAACTCACTCGACTAAATCATGTAGCTGGCTATACCCCCAAATTTCTCCTAAAGCTGTCCATGCGACCATCACTCTGCTTCTCCTTTTAATGCAAATGGAGTTAGTGTAACCATCCTTTCTGAAAGCCAAGACAATCCATCTAGAATTTTCTCTACTATCAACAATCAGTTTTTGGCATCCACAGTACCTTCATCATATCCTGAAATAACTTCAACTACTTATCCATCCGACCTCCTCCACTGGAACTGGTTTGAGTCTGAGAGTTCTTAATTAACTGTTTTACTGCATTCGTCATCTCACTAAATGTATTTGTATTAATTGTAATCTGTAGGGCAACATCAACTTCCACAATATCATCTCTCTAACTTCCTCCTTCTGATTTTTAATATTTCTGAAGTAACACAAAAGAGATTATAATTAGGTACAAATTAATTTTTTATCAATATTATTTATGAATTAAAGTAATCATCCTAATGGTTCTTTTAGATCACGATCAAACCTAACTTCTCTAATATTACTTTTGTTACGACCTAGCCCAATGCTTAGAATTAATTAAGGCGGGTAATGCAGTCGGAAAGTACATCTAGAATTTTCTCTACTCTCAACAATCAATTTTCGACATGCACCGGACCGCCGCCTCTAAAAAAGAGAGGTGGTCTCATATCCTGAAGTAAATTCAAGTAATTATCCATCTGACCTCCTCTATTAGAACTGTCATGAGTCTGAAAGTTCTTAATCAACTGTGTTACTGTATTGATCATCTCAGTAAATGCATCTGTATTAATTGTAATTTGTGGGTGTGCATCAACTTATACAATATCATATCTAGCTTCTTCCCCCCGATTTTTCATATTTTTGAAATAACATAAAAGAGATTATAATTAGATATAATTTAATTCTTTATCAATATTATTTATGATTTATGAATTAAAGTAATCATCATTAAAGTAATCATCCTAATTGCTCTTTTAGATCACGATCAAACTTAAATTTCTGTGATATTACTTTTGTCACGACCCAATTCGGTGCTTAGAATTAACTAAAGCGGGTAATGCGTTCGGACAATATTAACATTTAACTATTTATCCACTTTTTAAAAACTTTCAATACACATAAGAGTAGCTAATAATCCATGGGTACAGTAAGAAATCATCCAACAGTAATGAAAAATTTGCAAATAAAATCTCAATCCACACAACCGTGTATGTCTTTCCAAAATAAATAGTAAAGAAAGAAATTACAAATATATCATAATAGTACCTATCAACTTTCATCTTCCTCCTGCAGACCAAGACTTTGCTATCAGATATAACAACCTAAAACTTTCTTTCTCATAAAAGAAAATATTAATTGCAACTGTAAGTATGACTTAGCAAGTAATTGTAATTTAATATGCATTAAATTCTTATGTTTTGCTATGCATAAATGATCAAAAGAAAATGCTATTCATTTCATTAAAGCTTTAAATTAATCCCTTCCTGTTTCACTTTAAATATTTATCATTTTTAAGCTTTTTAAAAGTCATGAGAGGATTACCGTCATACCTGCGGATATTCTAAAAAATGTATTGAATGTACCTTAAAAAGTGTACCTTAAGGTACCCTCAAGTTGCACCCAAAGGCATACCTTTACCATTTCTTTTAACATACACTGTATATCGCATTTTGAGTGTACTATTTGGGGTTAATATTGTATGACTTATAACATTTACCTTTCATTTCATATGAATTTAAAATCATTTAAAGTGTACCTTCATCAATCTGTTGTTTTCCTGCCATCCCTTATACCATTTCAAATTTTCAAAATGAAATTCATGAATGAAGTACTTTGTTAAATTAATTATTGATTTAGTACAAAAAAAAATAATCACTCAGCTTGATTTAAAGAGACTTTTGAATTAGCTTAAAGCTTTACTTCGTTGTACTTCCCTTAATACTTTGACCTCTCTATCGTACTTTAATTCAGCTGTTTGATAAATTAAATTTACTAAAGTTAATTCATAAATATTGTTAAAATGAAATTAACAACACCATTAACTAATTTACATAATCAATACATAAAACTTGTAAATTTTTTCCTTATTCCTCTCGAAAGCATTGCTTCACCTTTTTCTCGAATTCCAAGACATTATTAGACTTTCACATTTTCTAATGTAATAAAATTTAGTAGCATTAATTATTTTAGCATATTATATCATTAACTTCAATAATAACATTAGGCTTAACATTTTCCTGTTAGGTTTTGAGATTGATCTCCTTCCTTGATTGCTTCAAAAACCTCTTCTTCAAAGCTGAAATCTTTATATTAGGGTCGTGATTCATTAAAATTTTTCATTAATTAATTAGATATACCCTCACACATATAATATAATATATTAATATATTAAAACCTTAAATTTATTTACCTCATAAGTTCTCGGCTTCCCTCAGCCATAAATTCCTTCGGTCTCGGTGGATCCAATAGAGAAGCTCACCTGCGACTTCTTCCTCTCTGTCGACTTCGGGTCGGTTTGCGCCAACTACAGCATATTGAATAATCTGCTGATAAGCTGATAAGCTAGTTTCGGTAGCTATTATAAATTTTTATTTTTTTGGAAAAGCCAGACCTTAATCAGAAAGCTTCTACAGCACCTAGACAAATGCGATATGAAAATACTATTTTCAGCATTTTAAAAATATTTTATTTTCAACATTTTAAAAATGCATAAGCTGCTACCGAGCTGCATTTTTAAAACGCAGCTGCCCAAACGGACCCTTCGTCTTCCACCGCTAGGGGTGTAAACGAACCGAACACGAACGAACAAAGCTTGTGTTCATGTTCGGTTCGTTTAAAATTTAGTTTGTTTGAAATAAGCTCGTGTTCATTTCTTAACGAACGAGCCGAACACGAACCGAACACGAGCTGTTCGCGAACGACGAGCCAATTTGACATCTCTAATATTAATATATAAAAATAATATTATATATTAATTATATAACTTATATTATATAAATATACAATATCTATATTAGTATATTACTACTATAGTATATTAATATATTATTATTATTATTTTATTATATATTATAATTTATAAAATTTAATGTTTTAAAATATAATAAATTTTTTATATATAATTATTTTATATTATTTTATATTTCAAACAATAACGATTCGAACACGAACGAACGCATCACTGTTCGTGTTTGGTTCGTTTAACTAACCGAACGAAAAAAATTTGTTCGCGTTTGTCTCGTTTACTTATCGAACGAATCGAACACAAACTCATTGACGAACCGAACACGAACTGTTCGCGAACAACGAGCTTTTTTGACAGCCCTATCCACCGCAGCCGCACCAAACTGCCCCAAACGGACCCTTCGTCTTCCACCGCACGCGAGCACATTAGCAGCGTACGAAGCTGATCCTCCTTCCTCTTCGTCATGACCCAATGCAGGGCATGAGTCTAGGGTCGACGTCTTCCCCCTCGTTCGATCTCTGCACACGAGCACAACAGAAAGGTTTCTTCTTCCTCCGACTTCAACCTCTTCTTCTTCTTCTTTCCTCCTCTCTTTTGCCTTCAATTTGTGGCTCAATGTAGCACCATAAGCATAAACGAACTGTAGTTTTCAACAAGACAACACAAAGCAAGTGGCGAAGTCTACTTCTCCTTTGTTCGTGTAGGATAGGACGTTGTCTTACCCACGAGTTCAGTGATTTCTCCTGTTTTCTTCTCTACAACGAATTTGCTCCTCTTCTCCTACGGTTTCTTCTTCTCTCGCATTCTTTACTTTCTCCCTCGCTTCGTTTCTAAAAATGATCCTCTTGACTCTTAAGTCTAAGCATAATGACGGCTAGCCCTCATGTCGATTTGATTTATATATATATATATATATATATCTACAAATCAATTATCAAATTAATCATATGAGGTGAGTATTTATATTCTTTTTCTATAGTATTTTTTTTTTCTTCTCGATCCATTGAAATTACTGTTAATTTTATGGTACTACATACACACGATTAGAATTGTAATGAATTTTGTTTATATTGTAAGAATGACTTGTGTGTTCGACTTTGTTCAATTATTTTAGTTATTGAATCTTGTACAAGAATATTAGCTGCTATGCAAATGAGAATGAAATTTTCATTATTAAAAAGTGATATTTTTGTTGTATGTTTGTATGTGCATGATTAATTATGCAGAGTCATCATTTTATGGTACTAATAGGAAAACATTAAGGTACTCGTGCACGTCAATGAAAAAGAATATTGATATTGAAGTACTTTAAGTTTTACAATATTTGGACGGTGCTTCTGTGACGGTTGTACAGATATAAAATGATATTGATATGCTTTTGTTATTGTAAGATTTATTGAATATCATCTTAAATTTTTATATTAATTTATTAAAAATTTTAACTGACAGGTATATTATTTTTTTTTATTGTATTACTGTAGTTTAGACGTATAAGTATTCACTAACTTATATCTCACTATTATTATTTTAGACTAACTTTTCATGTTAATTTATTTACTAAAAGATGAGGAATAGAAGAGACAGTGTTTGTAGAAATTACGAACAAGTGGTAATGAGTTAATTTAATAATACCGTTTTAATTTAATTTAATTAGTGACTCTTTTATTTGTTAAATTGTAATTGTATATAGAAAACTCATTTTCTACTGTCTGATCGTTTATTCCCGCCTTGATTAATTTCAAACCTCAGGTCGAGTCGTGACAACTAAAGTGGGAAGTGATAGTTAGATGATGATAATCAAAATTCTATTTTTTATCTTCATTCTATATAACTAACATTTAATCACGTAATGACCCGAACCGGGGCTTATGATTAACTAAGACGGGAAAGGATAGTCAAACAGTGTAAATCAAATGTCTTTTAATTTTTATTGTTTATTTTCTATAACTAACATTTAATCATTCCAAAATAAATAAAAGTGCTGCAAATTTAAAATTTTGATTAGGCAAATGGTAAATTTATTTTAGCTCTGGTAGTTTACCTCTTTTGTAGATATTTCCTTCACAATTATTCATTTTCTAACCAAAAAAATTACTATAAAAATATTTAATCATTCCAAAACAAATGAAAGAGCCATTGCAAATTTAAAAAATTAATTAAACAAATGATAAATTTGCCTTAACTAGGTTGTTCACATCTTTTGTAGATGTTCCCTTTACTATTATTCATCTTCTAAATAAATGATTAAACTTGAACGATTAATTTAAAATAAAACGGGCTATAATTGTCAGTGAATAGTCATACTTCTAAACTAAAGTAACACACTGAAAAATGAAACAATATTATGCTAGTTAAACTTAAAAGTAAATCAATATAGGTGTATTTAACGGTTTGTACTATCCAATATGGCCATTCAAGATGCTCAAAATATTAGTTGTTGTAATCTATCTTTTTCATATTTATATCATTTTATATACATCTGTCACATGAGCATCATCTAAACCTGTACTTTTTAAGATACATCAATATCAATAATTTTTTTTATTACATGCACGAATACCTTAAAGGATGAACTCTTGATTTCATAATCAATCAGACAGATGTAAATATATTGTATAGTCCATATCATTCATATATTCTTATCATTCAATTCTATCTTTACATAATACATAACATTAGTGTTTTTAAAAATATATATTCATCACAATGATATGATCTATATTTAAAAGAGTGTATAAGTTATAGTAAAATATTGTACTCAGGTTTTAATAACAGGCAATGAATCTAATTTAAAAAAAAACAAAGAACCACAACAACCTAAAAGTAGGGGTACTCACCTCGACCCTTCCAAATTCTTTAACTTACTATTTAAAATTGGATTCCTAGAATTAATTTATAAAATAGCACTTAATACCTCTAATTTCAATTGCATTTAAACATTAGTTTAGCTTAAATAGAAACTCCTGACATGATAGATGTCGAGCTCTCCTTGATTCTAAATTCAAATATGCTTTCACTTCTTCCATATTTATTTTTAATTAACATATATCTACATACATCAACACTTAAAAATAAATGTAATTCGGTGTATATAAAAATTTTGTTTTTAAGTATTATCATAATTAATTTACCTTAAACCACCTTGTCATTTCCTAAATTCACGTTTTCCACACGACCTCAATAGTCGTCTGATTCAAATCACGGCTTTGTTTTTTAAAAAAAGTATATAATAAAATTATTATCACAAATAGAATAAATAACTCATAAACCCTTTTCTAAAAAGGCTTGGTTTGCTTTTCGATACGTTAAGGCTTCTTCTTCTAATTTGAAACTTGTGTAGTTTGAATCCTACATGATCAAATGCATCAAATGTGAAGCTTCTAACCAACTAGTTCTTACAGGGGTACTCAACAACCTTGAACCATGGCATCCATTGCCTTATTCTAGCTAATAAAAGGATGTGGAACTTTCTCAGCTCTTTTTTACAACAACAACAAAGATAAAAACATCTCTCGGGCATACAAACTTTCCTTTGATGTACTCTCTTTCAATATGACAAAAAAATTAATTAGAAGTACTAAAACAATTTAAAAGAAAAATGTGATGAATTCTTTCAATTTTACCCATCATATCAATAAAAATATTTGGCAAAATTAATACGGACATTTTCTCATTATTAAGTTTCTCTTTGTGCTTTAGCTACCCCTAATAGTTTATTCAAGCTTAATGTATGGTGGGATTGGTTGTCTCAAACATCTTCATTGCTCTCTTCCAAATTTTTTAACTAATTGAGTTCCTTGCTCTTTCTTCTTCTAATCATGGTCATACCGCCCTTGCCACCGAAATATGGGTTGTTTGTAGTTCTCGTAGGTGTCGTAGCTGAGGTGATAGTCGTGAGCATAATTGTAACTCTTTCTCATCTTGTTAGCATCATTAGAGGAAAATTACTTGTTGTCTATCCACTTCACAACATGTATGAAATGTTGGAAAATTGTTAGTTGTCAAAGGTGCGAATAAACAATTAGATATTTGTTGTGTACTCCATCTGATCGAAGTACGTGACTATGTACCGCACATGATTGGAGTTACAACAATACAAAATTGTATACTTGGATCAGGGATACTCAATGAGTACACAACTCTGTACCAAGATTTGAAATTATACAATGAGCTATTAAAGTATTTTTAATCTGTGAGGTTCAACATAGGCCTCAAATTCAATAAATGTGCAAAGTAAGAAATATAATACTTACATAAAAATTTGAAGTAAGAAGTGACATTGACATTTTAATATTAAATCATGAAGTAAGAACTACCATATAAATATTAAAGTAAAATAACCCATCAATCAAACCCTAAAATTATGAAACTACCATATAAGTATTAAAGTAAAATAACCCATCAATCAAACCCTAAAATTATGACGCACACATCTTATAGCGAGAGTTCGAGCAAGAGGGAAAGCCTTGTTGAGAGGGGCTCTAATGTGCATGAGAAGTGAGGCATGAGGGAAAGAATGATTATTAAAAAGGATTTATACTTAGTTTATATTTTTTATATTTACTTTTTTTAAAACATAATCAATACCTAATTATTATGAGTCGCATGTTTCATAATTATTTATGCAAGACATTGCTCACATGTGAGGTCATGAGGCTCATGTCTCATTGCAAAAAAAAGTCAAAAAAGTATTGACGTGCACTTTTAAACTATGTTGTTTATTCTCGTCTTTAGCATGTAGTGCTACTTACATTAGTCCACATCTAATAGTTTCTCTATCTATTGATCTTAATCCATCCAACTTTATGATGTCATTTTAGGTTTTGTTTTCATGTCTTGAGAACTATGATTTTGTCGCACTTATTACCATATTTCTACATTTCGTCCTGTTTTTTGTTATAGCTGTTCATACTATTATGTGTCTTGAATTTTAAATTCAAATCCTTCTTTGTATATGACAAATTTCTGACATTTTTTTTCATCTCTTATCATGGCACTTGGCTACAAGCATGTGACTGCGTGTAGAGTTGGGGACAAGTGAAGGCTACAAAATTATTTTATTTCATTATATTATGTTGGATTCGACATAAAATATTTAAGGCAGTAAGCAAATCATTGCACTTGATGAATAACTCAATACATTAGTATAAGACTCATTTATGATTGTTTCTTTACATAATTGGACAAGCTTGAACTATGTTTTGAAAGAACATTATTCAAATGAACTAGCTTGAGCATTGCCTGTTTGTTCACTTATGTTATTGAATATAACTGTTTGCTATTTAATAAGTTACTCACTTAGAACCTGATAAAATTCTATTTCAATGTTGGCTTAATTATTTATTTGATGATTTAGTCTGTCATTGTATCAATTTTCCTATATCTTATTCAATTTACTAATTATTTATATTATTAGAGGCATAATTATGGTAAAATATGAAAAAAAAATTATATCAAGATTAAAACTTTTTCTTGTTAACATATGAATTTCACCAAACAATTGAATAAGCCTTGGTGACCACTTATAACTAGTAATAAGACTATGCACAAATTATGTGAATCAAACATATAAGTGGTCAAGCTCAGTTAAAAATTGATCACGGCTCAAATTATTTAAAAAATTAATAGTTAAGGCTGAACAAGATTGTACGCGGCATGATTTCGTACATATTGAGCATTAGAGATAATGGAAAACTTGACAATGTCATAATTTTAAATAAAGATAAAAGATAAGCTCTCTTGGTATCAAAATTGGTAGAAAAGGGAATGTAAAACTCTTAATATGCAATTTATAGTGCTCAACGTACACGAATTTTCATTTATTAATCAGTCTAATGGGTTCTTATTTTTAGAAAGGTTTACAAATAGAAGATCTGATATCTAAATGCAAATATGATCCTAACAAATGTTAAATTTTAAAATATTTTTATTCAAAAAAGCAATCAAATTTATAAAGTCTAAGAAATTCTACATAAATTGAAATAAGTCTAAAAATGCTTGTATAGTTTGGTTCCATTATGTTTTGCCTTATTTGAATCTTTGTAATTGATCTATATCCTTTCGCACTTTTGTGGGACCATCCTATTTAAAGGCTTGTCTGCATCACAAGTTATGTAAAAATTAAAGTGAATATTGTAGTGTTATGTCCTAAGTATTCGAAATTCCAAATTGTAATTGAATGGTTGAATGTTTAAGCTCATCATTTTGTTAATTTACTATTTCTTATTTTATTAGTTGGTGTATGTTTTAATTTTATTTCTTCTGTATAACTTCTTGATCTTATTTTAATTTTATTGTTTTGGTTTTCATAGATTGAAAAGATTGTCCTTTTTCTCCTAGAAGAACAAGGGATTCTTTCAAGTAGAATGCAAGCATTGAATGAGAAACGCACAGCTCTTTTAGAACAACCTGTGCTATCTCAAATAAGTGATTTACGAGAAGCCTATAGAGAAATTGGGCAAGATCTTTTAAAGTTGCTTAGGTTTCTTGATACGAATGCTACAGGCATCCGTAAAATATTAAAGAAATTTGACAAACGTATGGGATATACCTTCACAGACTACTATGTGTCCACCAGATCAGATCACCCTTATTCTCAACTGCAACAGGTTTTCAAAGACGTGGTATGTTAATTTTCGAACATTATCCATAATTTTAAGTTTGCTTCATACTTTAAAATGTCATGATAAGTGATAATGATGTCTTTTAATTTCTGTAAGATTTACCTACATACTACTTAATTCCTATGTATTTACATTTCAACACCTAAACTTCAATTTTCACTTACATACCACCTTACCTATGCTTGAAAAAGATGTATTTCACTTTTTAAAAGTAAAAAATCGTGGTATTTTTTATATGATTTGGAAGATTTGGGTGGCTGTCGGTGAAGGATATCATATCCTATTGTTCATCAAATGCCTGGATCTTGATGTTATAGGATAGGGCATCTTTCTGCTCTATCTTCGGTGTGCCTTTATCATCAACACCGTACGCCTCAAAACGATTACTTGCGACCTTGCTTGATGATTTCACGTATAGCAAAAGGCTATACGTGGACACTTATGCATCGGACATAAGCATCAAAAAGAGCGAACCAAGAAGCAAGGAAAGAAAAGAACAAAAACGGGGTGAGAGAGAGGAGGAACTGATCCATCTAAAACTCCGAAAAGGAGAATAGATCAGCCCTCAAAACTCGTATCGAAAAGACCTAGAAAAAGAGGGCCCAAGATCTTTCCTAACAAACATAAAGGGTCACTTTGCGCTGATTTTTCAAACCCCAAAGACGTAGGATTGATCAAATCCACCAAATGCTTCTCCAAAATGAAGTTTAAAATCTCCCAAACTTCGAAAGAGGATGACCTCGGGGAAACCACCACCGATACTTCCAAAACTCATGCTGAAATTAAAATTCCCCAACTTTCGAACTAATAGGTAGCCTCATGCATCAAATAAGCATAAAATCTTCCCACATAACCAAATAAATGCTCACGGCCGAGGCAACAAGGGAAACAACCAAAACATGTTCAGGGGTAAGAGGAGCAACCTACCCAAATCTTTTATATCATAAGAAAAAGATGCCACCTAGCCTTTCTATATTTCCTTATCTAGCTCCTAAACTCCTCTGTTTTGCGTTGATACTATCCAAATCCTTTCTAGGATGCTTGACATAGACAACTACCTTTGTTTCTCATATATATCATGAGGATTGAGGTGTTAGAAATGTAAACAAATAAGGATTGGGTGGCATGTATGTAAATCTCCAAAACCCCAAAATTAAGTGAAATTTCATGAATAAGCTTCGAATAGAGGGGCAACACAAGGGATAACATCAAAACCCCTAAAAACAGACTCCAAAAGCCTTTGAGAGATTAAACTCCATGCTCAACATGTATCTCAAATAGGGAAGCATCAAATCCTTTCTAGGATGCTTGGTATAGACAACTACTTTTTTTTGTTTCTTATATGTATCATGAGGATTGAGGTGCTAGAAATGTAAACAAATAAGGATTGGGTGGCATGTATGTAAATCTCCATTTTTTTTGTTTTGACTACGACACTTCAGAATTCATATCCTCTTTCATCCTCAACTCCATGCTTTCTACCGAAGGCCCACTAATTCTAACATATCTTAGCGTATCAACTGGCTAATATAATTCTCCTCATTTCCAGTCCTCCTTGAATGCTATATATGCATAAATACCAATGAAAAACAAAGAATTTTGTACATGTCTTCGTCCGCTTGAATTGCTATGTGCATAAATGTGAATGTGAATCAAGAAATCTGCATGTGTAGGCATATACGTCTAGGGAACAAGTATGAAAGAAGCCAAATTCTGAATGTATCGACGCCCACATTTGGTGATATAGAGCTGTTTTAGGGATAAATGGGCAAAGTCTGCACACATACAAACTAAACTCTGTACACATACCTGCTAACCCAAGTGATACATATATAAATACAGGTGAATGACATGGTATATAAGCAAAACATTGAAGAGAGAATCAACTCCCCCTCTATACAAAGTCCTTCATGTTCCAAAACAGCAATAACATCCAGCAACTGACCAAGAAGGATCAAAAGAGGATTTGCATGTGTAAAGTATTTAAAAAAAAAAAAAAAAAAAAAATCTAGCATTCAAACTCCAGTGAAAGCTTTACTATTTTCAATCCGATCTTTTAATAATTGATAAAACTTAAATATTCTATCTCTATGCATGGCTTAAAACGCCCAAACGAGCGCCAAATGTCCCCCCTCCCGCCTCCTCAACCACTAATCCACATTCATCTAACTTCCCTCCACCCCCACCTTCCGCCAATCCCCTCCCTCCATCTCCCCCAACTCCAACCCCGTCGTCCTCAATTCCCTAAGTTTTCACCCCCAAGTCAAATCCCTGACACATAACACCCCGCCCACCAACCCCAATAAGCCAAACCCCATCCTCCCATCGCTGCCAGACGCGACCGCACCGCACCGTTTTGTTGTGCGAGCCTCCCTAGCATCCCTCATATTTTCAGAAAATGTAATTTAATTTGTGCAACTCGCTCATATGTTCCAATTCACCAATTTTGTAACCATTCTCATTCTTACCATTAAACTCATCTAGTTCTTGAAGTGACTTTAATTTCTCAATTCCAGATACACCAGAAAATACAATCGGGGGCAATTCCAAGTGACGGGGATTAGGAAGATTAATATTGCCAGACAAGAAATCATCACAGCAAAATTCCCCCAGCTACATTTCTATAAATTATGAACCGCAAATGATAAAAACTGCTTAATGATCTTGGCAATCAAGTGGGATTTACAGCAAGGTTCAAATATCAAAAATGTTTCAAACCTTTGATAGCTTCAAATATCTTTTTCTGACATGGGGAATGCATGAACAACAAATAAAAGCTTATCGATGCTTTTAAAATTTCAACAAGCATGTAAAGAATTGAGTGATATGTATGTAAAGAATTGAGTGGCGCATACATAAAGAATTAAGTGGCATGTACGAGTTATATTTCTCAGAAATCCATCTAACAACCATATAATAAGATTCGGCTATGCGAACACACAAGTTTTGTATAGCAGTTGCTTACTCAAAAGCCACTTGCAAGACTAAGAATCCCTCTACAGGCCAAGCTGATTAAAATAGAGGGGAAAAGTAAGAAATCATTACCTCCTGATGAGTAAGAAAATCAAGCATAAGAATCTCTAGGCCAGAGAGAGCTCCAGAAATTCCACCGCAATGACACAACCAATAAAGAACTCAGATTTTTTTTTATTTGGCAGCACCTATCCCTTCTCTAGATTTTCGGCCAACCCTAGAACTCCTCCCCAAGTGAGGTTTTTATAGCAGGAGAGGGAGGAGGAAGAACACCATCGCTTACCTGGGCGGTGAGCCGAGCCAAGAGAAGCGACAAACCTCGCGTGAGGAGGTGACGTCGAGAATCGCAGAGGCGAAGCTTTGTCGCAGAGGAGCGTGACACGGCGTGGAAACTTTTCCAGGGCGGCAGGCGTACGAGGAGAGGACCTCGGCCGAAGCTTCGCGAGGAGGGTTACTCGGTCGGTCTCGCGAACGAGGGAGGAAGGCTCGGGCCAGCCATGCGAACGTGAAGGAGAGCAAGCCGTGCGATTTAGGGATTTAGGTTTAAAGGAAATAAAGAAAACAGAATTATATATATATATATAATTTCATATGATTTATCCATGTGCGGCGCCCTAGCAAAAAAAAAAATGGATGTCATCCTTAGGTAATCTCGACATTCCAGACGCTCCGGCGCAGTTCATTTCGCCGTCAGAGGTCGCTTTGACGAATTCACCGATTTACGTGTCAATTTTATCGTGTCGAAAATATGGCAATATGGGTGTCATTTCCTACCAAAATTGGTATCCCAGACGCGTTGGCGCAATCCATTTTGTCGTCGGAGGTCATCCGGAGAAGTTCGCATTTTCACCCGTCCTTTAGGCTTAATTGAAGTCCGATTTCGTGCAATTCATTGAATTTTGTGCATTTTGTGTGTGTATGTGACGAAAAAGTCGTGAAGAATGTTTTCCTAAGGCTCGGAATCCTATTGGGAACTTTTCCCTTGAGTCTTCACAAAATAGCCCATAATCGCTCGTTCATAAGACGATGGTATTGTACCATAAATGCTAGACATCAAAGGAAAATAGGAAGTGGTTATAATTTCTAAAAGGGTGGGTCTTAATTCTAGTTTTCTAAGATGATCAATAGGAACTTCCCCTAGAGCTAGATCTTGGGCTCTAAGCAGGAGAAGAAAAGACCTCACAAAAATGAGGTCAACAAATGGACCCCCAATAGGTGTGGTGTGCTAATCAAGCACACCGCGCGTATTGGTGTTGACCGAATGGATCAACAAACCAAGGAATTGTTTAAGAAAACCGATCAAAGGTCGAACTTGATATAAAATTGAATTTGAGTTGGGTTCCCAATCGGGAACCCACAGCTCTAGAAAGATTTTGCGAATGCATGAGTTGGGTCTTCCGTTGGAGAGTTAACAAGCAAATTTTGAATCAAGTTTCGAGGAAACAAGATTTCAGCTGGGGATATGCGAATGATTTCCAAATTATTGAATTTCAGGTATTTTGAAAGATGGAAATCAGAAATTGGGTACCGACCTCAGAATGATAGTTGAATTTTGAAAGATTGCGATAGGAGGGACTCCTAAAGCAACGCGGCGAGAATTGAAACTTAAGTATCAATCTCGGAAAGAAAGTTGGAATTTAGGTATCAACCTCGAAAGATGACATGAGAATAAGATGCCGCTTTCAGGGACTCACATCTATCTCGAAGGATTTGAAATTTAAAGGAATCGAAAGCCTTAACATCCATTGAAGGGGGTCTCATACCGATCCTTGAGAATTTAATTTGAAAGATTGCGATAGGAGGGGCTCCTAAAGCAACGCGGAATCGGATGTAAAATCCTTATCCTCGGGAATTTGATTTTGAAAGATTGCGATAGGAGCAGCTCCTAAAGCAACGCGGAATCGGATGTAAAATCCTCAACCTCTAGAATTTTGATTTTGAAAGATTGCGATAGGAGCAGCTCCTAAAGCAACGCTGAATCGGATGTAAAATCCTCAACCTCTAGAATTTTGATTTGATTTTTGTGGAAAATTTGTGGGAAGTTTATGAAATTCTTATGAAACTTGTAAAATTTGGGAGAGTTGTGAAAAATGTATGTAGCAATTTATGCAGTGTAGAATTTTGTGAGAGTTCATGTGGATGTTACAAATATATGAATATTTGCAAAGAATTATGGAGCTTATGAAAGTTCTTAAAAAAAAGGCACATTGGGAAAGAATGTTGGAGGCACTCAAATCAATCCCAAGAGGTGAACAAAAGAATCAACTTGAGAAGGAATGTCGGAGATTCGCATCCAACTTCAAAGCTGATCGAAGAATTATTCCTG
>NW_018165205.1:0-3644 GCF_001263595.1 Phalaenopsis equestris | reverse complement strand
CACCCAAACCTCATATGCCCCAGACAAGAGTCTGAGAAGAGTGTGGTTCTATAGGGTCAGCTAACCTCTTCCATAGGAGGAAAAGGACACAGTTTTAGACAAGTGCAGCATCTGTGTTTTCTAAGAATGACAAATTATCTTTGAAACTCCACGATGCACAGTACTTCTTGAGGTACTATCCGTTGACTGCAGACATGTGTAAAAATGATTCACTCTTTAAGGTACTTTCCGAATTATATTCTCCCAAGTACATATAAAGATGTGCTACTTCTAAGAACGTCACAGCTTGAGGGGCTGCAACTTTGTATCGTCGCTGAAGTAGTTGTTGCTTGCTTTGACATTGAATCTGTAAAAGTTATTTTTGTCGTTTTTGAGGAATAACTCTAACGTTCTTTGAATTGCTGCTGGAGTTGTATTTGCTGAGCATTGAAGGATTTGACTTCAGGGTTGAATTTCCATTAACTGCTAATATCATCGTCATCTCTTTAATTCTTTCTTTCTGAACCTAAGCAAATTTCTGAAATTTTGTCGTGTGATCAAAATGTTTTCACTTACCGAAGATATTGCTGAGTCAATTAATAACCAACCAAAAGACTCGAGATCGCTGAATTTTTTTTTTGAGTATAATATCCAGAGAATTTCCTTAAGAGAGCATTCCAAGTCTCATTAATTAGGGGAAATTTGGACACCAATTTTTGATTTTACATCCACCTCAAGCTTCTTCTCAGGGAGATTTTTCATTTCTTTTTTTTTTATTCCCTCTTTTTTTATTGAGAATTATTATATCTGGTAGAGCATGATTTAAAGATTTTGAATGTCTGAATTGAGACACCAATTTTTGATTTTATGCTCACCTCAAGCTTCTTCTCAGGGGACTCACATTTTTTTTTGTGCTCCGTTTGTTTTCTGAGAATTACTATATCTGGTGGAATGTATGTTAAAGATTTTGAATGTCCAAATTCCCCTGACTAATAATTCTTAAATACTTCTTAAGACGAATTCTGAGATATTATAACTCATTTGAAAGCTAGGACCCAGTCAGATGACAGGAAATTAAAAGGTTCATGATATCCCGAGTCAATTACTCGTATTTCAACCACACTATCTTAAACACTTCTCTCTCTCTCTCTCTCTCTCTCTCTATCCGTGCGCACACACAACATAAATTAATGATTACAACATAACATAAGATATGTTATGTAGAGCATTTTATTTCGTAATGGTTCTCACAAGAAATCTTTCCTGTATTTCAATGTATCATCATCTTATCACTTAATCAATACTTTTCTGTACATCTGAAATTGATGTATGAATGTCATAATTAATAATACTAGTTACCTTTTTTTTAATGTTTTTATATAAGCCATGCATATGTTGTACTAATGATTATGCAAGTTTATTAGACTCAATTGAAAGTTTAGTCAAATTTATAAGCTTTTTTGGTTGAAATCGTTCAACTTCTTCAAATAAAATCATTATAGTGGATTTATTGACCGATGAATTATAGGCAAACTCAATTATATGCAACACTAAACCCTAGCTTGATTTGTGTTCCCTAATCCAAAATCTCAACGATCTCCCAAACTCCTATTAATCCTCCTAATTTGTCCATCAATTTGCCTGTGACAAGTAGTTGAAATTTTAGTTAGGTTTTTATCTTCTTCGAATCATTTATTTAATGACTCATAAATTTTACATACTTATAAGATACAATAACTGCAGGTAAATCATCCAATATAATCTCATAAAAAAATACTTTAACAATATGAGTAGTATTATTAATTTTATTACATGATACTAAATATACAATTTATGCACAAGATACAAAAATAGATGGTACAATTGGTGCTCTGCAACAAGGTGAGGGTGCGTTTATATTTCTGCTTTGGATGCTACTACTAGTACAATATGCTGTTTCTTCAATCTTATAACAAGATTTCTATTGATTTTAGGGTGCGATTGAAGTAGCGACACTGCTTTGGTGCATGTTCCTGCCAACCCATGACTCGATTTGTCGCGGCGTTTGCCTGGCTATTTTCATGTTGCGACCTCTTTCATTTAACACTACGCAACTACCATTGGGCGTCTGAGATCCGCATTTTTGACTTATGTATTCCATCGACTTTCTCAGTTCTACCCTCACAATCTCTCACAGTTCCCTTAGTTTTTTTATTCTATTACTTCTTCTGTCTTCATGTTTTTAAACGTTTTTCATTTCAGGTATGAACAAACTTGTATGTCTTTTATTATCTCAATTGGGTGTGCTCTTCCATCTTCTGTCTTTTCGTGTGGTGTGCTGGTTTGTTTGGTTATGACTTTTGTGTAGCTTTCTTTTGTTTCTTTAGTATGTTGAAATATTAATTGATGAGTATAGGGGCCTTATTGGGCTTTCTTCCTTTTGTGAGGTGTTCGAGTGTGTTTATTTATAATTTATATGTGGTGTTCTCTGATTTGTTCGGTATATTGAAACATATAATTGATGATCATCATGGGGTTTATGGGGCTCTCTTCCTTTTGTGTGGCTTTCGGGTGTGTTTGATTATTACTGTTATGTGTGGTTCTCTAATTTCTTTGGCATGCCGAAATATCAAATTGATGGGCATGGGGTTTATGGGGCTCTCTTCCTTCTGTGTGGCATTCAGGCGTGTTATGACTTTTATAGGGCTTTTTTTCGTGGCATTTAGGTGTGCTTGATTATGACTTCTGTGTGGTTCTCTATGATTTCCTTGATTTCTTTGGTTTCTCTATGAGGCTTTTTGAGGATGATTTTCAATTTGGTTTTTTGGTTTACTTCTTTCTTCTTGCTTAATGTTTGATTTGCATTGTCTTCTACATTGTTTATTGTTGATATTTCATAATAAATTGTTAGTGGTTGGTTTGGAGAGGTGATCAACAATCTTAATTTTGGGTGTGTTTGGTTAGTAATTATTGGTTTCTCTATTTGTTACTTTTCTGTTATGTAGGGATAAAACAAGAGTCGTCTTTGATTTTATTTGTAGAGAGATATTTATAGATAGTTTTTTATCTGAATCTCCACAATCTAATTTCCTTGGAGCTTTGCAATCTTTCTTAAAGTGATATTATTTCCCCAATTCCAGTATTCACCTCTGCATGTTTTTTGACCTCACCTGGATTTATCTCCCCGAGACTTCAATCTCTATCTATTTGTGTTTTTATCCAAATTTCATCCTCTAGTTTAAATATTCAAAGCAAAATTCGAAGTTTCACCACTCGCCTTCTTGCAAACTCCTTCATTCAGCACTAATTTTGTAGTATCATCAAAGTTTAATTTGATATTTTTTGAAGAGTTACTCACCGCACTAATAGGTACATCCTAACTATCTGGCAATAAATATAATAGTAACAGTGTCGTAATATCGTTATCAAGTTTAATGCATATAGAACACAATTGGTTTCTATAGTGTTGAAATTATTGAAGTATTCAACTATTGAAAATTATCATCGACCAACTTCATATTTAATAATCTTTTCATTAGAAAAATTTTATTTGAAGTCGAAGGTTTCACATAGATTCTTGTTAGTATAGCAATAAGATCAATGCTAGTCTTCTCATTTATAATGTTGAAAGTAACATATGATATATGTGAAGGTGTCGGCGTTTAAAAGGGGGAAGTTGCGTTTGG
>NW_018165204.1:12443-13815 GCF_001263595.1 Phalaenopsis equestris | reverse complement strand
CCCTAGGCTGTGGTTTTTCTTTTCTTGGTAGTTTGGCTCTGGGGAGCTTGTTCCCTGGCACACTTGAACGGCAAAATCTTTTCTTCTTCCCGATGCTTCCCTCGCTGCTACTGGGCTGGCCGCTCCGTCCGAAGGTCCGAAATGTTTCGGTGGCTTTGCCTTCTCTGAGCAGGGAGTGCGTCCTTTTCTTTTTTTGGCCCGATTCGAGTGTCGTGGGTCGATGGTGTGAGCTCCTTTCTCTTCTCTTCTCTTCTCTGCCTATAAAGATAGTTTTCTTTTGTTTTGTTTTTTTGTTGTTGAAGAAAAGTTTGCAAGAGAGGGGAGTAGAAATTTTGGCTGTGAGGAGATTGTTGAGCATTTCTTTGAGGTGAATTCTGGTGTTGCAGTGCTTTACTTTGGCATTATAGAGGTACCCCTTCTTCCCCTCTCTTCTTTGGTGCCCTGTTTTCTTTCGGTTTTCCTCTCTACCGAGCCTTTGAGCTTGGCACTGTTGGATGATACAGCATGCTAGTTCATTTTACTTTGATATATTGTTGAGATACACTTCAGGTGCATTTAAAAAAAATGGAAATGTGGGCATGTCCTAAGAGCTAAACTTGGTTACTTGCTTAAATTAGGAAGGCTATGACATCTTTATGATTATTGTGGCATGTTTATGTTAGAAATATATAGGGAGCTAGACATGACTTTATTGACCTCATTTTTGTGTGTTTTTCTTGAAAGCATGTTGGGATAAGTATTATGAAACTTCACTTATTTTCATTTAGCATGAAATGTTTGAGAGGTTATTTGGTTTTTCATGAATGCTAGGGAGTTCATTTTACTGTTTTATGCATGTTTGGGGGCTCAGTTTTGGCTTCCTGTGGCTTTCCCTGGCTTGAAATGTATGCTATGAGAAAAACTATTTAATTTGAAAAGTGTTGTAGCTTGTTCTAAGGACTTGGTTTAGCTCCTCGTGAAGTTCCTCCCCTGTTCAAATATTTGTTGGAATAATTTCATGCTTGGGATGTTTAGACATGCAGGTGGTTCCTTAGGCTTGAAATGGCTAGATCTTTAATATTGTAGGGCTTGGTTTTAATCTTGTTGGGCTCGGGTTTTGGTTTTTTTTCCTGTTGAGCTCGGTTTTGGCTTGATTTGGAGTCACGGTTTAGGGTTTGAAATCGTTGAATCTTTAATGCTTTATGGGAGTCTTGATTTTAATATTGTTGGGCTCGGTTTTGGCTTGTAATGGCTCGGTTTTGGAGCTGTGTGGGCATTCGACCTTCATTGCAGGAGCATGAGACGTTGACCTTTTGTTGAGGTGTTGAAGTTCTCTTTGCTAGCTTTAAGAAGCTCATTTTGTGCTCTTACTGACTTTCGATTTGTTTAAAAG
>NW_018165204.1:326-7826 GCF_001263595.1 Phalaenopsis equestris | reverse complement strand
ACTATGGATTCGCATTGAAGCAAGGTCACACAAGACGAAAGGTCAATGAAAAAGGCATTTCTTCCTTGATTGTCTATTAGTCTATTAGGAAGTCGATCTTCTTTCGCTTGAAAGTGGAGTTCTTTGATCCTATACCAGGATATGCAAAAGACTCTAGTAGAGAAAGGGTAAAGGGTTTCGGCATAATAGAGTTGACTAGAGAGAGAGATGACTTTCTGAATGTGGACCACCAGGTAGAAGGATGAAGTCTTTCTTTCTTCGTATTCCGTTCCGTTGTTGGAAAGACTCTCTTTTGAAAGAAAAAAGGTGTTGTTGGATCTGATCTGGGGAATGAAACTTTGGGACCGCCTGAAAACAGAGATTCCATCCTGACTCATAGATTGGTCTGAGACGGAGAAGGCACGTAGTGAAGAGGAAAATAGAAGAAAGTAGCCGATACACTGAGTTGTCACCACTTATTACTCACTATGATGCAGTCTAAGGTCATTGGTTTTGAGGTGTCGAACGAGCTATATGCAATTGATGAGGATTTTTTAGGTGATTTGGCACTGATGTCAGAATAGACCGTATGAGCAGTACCATCGATCCGATGGATATCTATTCTTTCAGAACATGTTATGCATTCCTCGAGATTCACTTAAGTAGGATACTTTACTGGAGTGTTATAGTGGAGGGATTCTAGGACATTTTGGCAGGGACAAGGTTCAGTAAAAGAGAATTTTGACTGGCCCAATTGGTACGAGATGTGGAAAGATACATCAGACATTGCATGATATGCCATTTGTCTAAGATTCAAGGATCAAATACCTGGCTATGCACTCTCCTTCTCGTTCCAGGGGCACTCTGGTTGGACGTGAGCATGGATTTTGTGGTGGGCTTATCCAATACACAGTGAGGTAAATATTCTGTTATGGTTGTGGTAGACCGTTTTTTTCAAGATGATGCATTTTGTTTCTTACTATGAGATGATGAATCCGTCACATATTGCTAACTTCTATTTCAAGGAGGTAGTTTGCTTTCATGATATACCTCGGAGCATTACGTCAGATAGAGACATGAAATTTCTCAACCTTTTTTTGAGGACTCAATGTGGTTAAGTTAGGTACAAAATTTGAGTTGAGTTCAGCAGCTCACCCTCAGATAGATGAGCAATAAAAGGTTGTAAACCGTAGTTTGGGAAATTTTTTGAGATGAAAGAGTTGCTGCGTCGCCTTATCTTACAACTCAGGCGATGATTTCATTTCTTCTACCGCGCAACAAGACTACAAATGCAACATTGAAAACTCGCCTTTGTTTGCTCTCTGCATCGTCAGAGCGTCCCTCCCCGGGACGTTGGCTGCTGTGTACGAAGCTCGCACTTGTTCTATCCACCCGAAGACTCTTCTTGTTCAATCCATAAACTGGTCCCACTAGCGGGGTCTTTTACCGGTCCCACTAGCTGGGTCTTTTACCACTCGACCGATCGACTCAAACCAATTCTTCTTGGACTTGGAAATCGATGAGTTTTTTCTTATCCCGCAGTCTCCTTCATCGCAACGATTCTTCCCCGTTCAAGAATCACTGTTTTCGTGATCGAATGACGAAAGAGATATACGAACTGTATAGGAGCATTCGCTGGAATGGGATAAGTTATTCTTTGATAGGATCCCAATGGGATCGTAGAATCCACTAAGGATGCAATAGGTATTTGTGATCGATCAGCTTCCAGTATGACCGAAGACTTTCTATCTGCATCCAGAAGAACTACACAATCAGGTTGTTGGTTCGACCCGTCATTGATCTTCTTCTTTCTCGAACGGATTTGTTTCGGACTTGAACAAGAATGAGTCAAAAAAGCCCCGATCCTCCATTGAGAATCATTGATACAGCTCGCCATCTCTTCCATGATCTCAGATAGAAAGATATTCTTGTTCTTGAAAAAGAAGGAACGGCCTTTTTGACGAATGGGAGATCCTATAAAATGAAAAGCGTTTCGTAAAAAAAGAAGTGTCTTGTCTGAATCGAGAATAGCAATTCCATTTCTGGAACCACATAGATAAACTTTGAAATGGTGAGCAGCTACCCGACGGCCGAGATGTGCGTTCGTACTCAGTAATTTTTGACAAACTATAGAGATTGTCATTTTTGCTTTTACTTTCTCGAGAGACAGGTAATCAGTCAGATCATATAAGAGGTTTGCTGCACTTTCAGTGGACGAGATCTATTTTGATTATGTATGAAAAATCGACTTTTGAAAAGAAAGATATTATTTTGAATTGGAAATACACGAGAGGTCAGAAAAAAATCCTTGCTTGATGCGAGCCACTCCGAAGGCTTCAAAAGAAATTCTATCTATCAGTTACCACTCAGTTAGCGTTCACAACGGAATCTATGATCTACTCAGAAGCAAGAAAATGACCGCAGCAGCAGGCTTTTGCCTATTCTTCTTGACTAGCAGGTTGAGCAGCAGGAGAATCGGTCTAATCTAAGGTCAACCACAGTCGGAGTCATAAGGAAAGTACCAGTTGGACAGGGAGCACCCACCGGTCAATTTCTTGATCTTTCACAGCAGGCAATGTAAGACGGTAGTTCAAAAAGAGCTTCAGAAGGCTGGCCAGCACAAGAGAAAGCAGAAGGATAGCTAGAGAAGTGGGGATTGATTCAAAAAGTGGTATCAAGAAAAAAAGGCGAGAGTTTGATTCTGAAAGAAGAAAAGGGAACAAGCCGAGTATAGGGCTTTGCAAGGACCAGTTCGGAGTACTCAGTGGTGAGGAAAGCAGTAGCTTGCTTTCGAACGGAAACGCAAGTGGAAGATCGACTGGAAGATAGAGGACAGAGGAAGCTTACTCAACCATCGGTGGAAGGGACCGGATCCTGATGAAACAACCCTACGTCCTTGCGCCCCCTATATTTGGAAGCAAGTGACTTTTCCTCCCAGCGAGACCAATCGCAAATGACTCATTTTTTGCTCTTCTTCTTAAGAAACTCTAGCCTTTCTTTTTGAAAGAGCTCTGGTTTGATCTCGTGGGTCCAATTCTGAACCTGCCGCTATGGCATATTGCCAGCCGATACAACTTGAAAGCGAGACCCTTCACTCTCGAAACATCGCATGCATTGACAAACTCTTCGACAGACGGACCTAGCTGATTGATGTCAGAAGCAATCTTCCTCGTATAGCAGCAGCCTGAAAGAGTTCACGCTCAGCGTGAAGGAAAGCACTTCTACTCTCTCTTAGCTCTTCAGACAGTGGCACATCACCAGCCGTGCCTGAGTTCTCCTATCGTTCAATGCTTTCTTTTCAGCGCTGATGGAAGCATTCCAAGGTGAAGTTTACGATCTTTTTAGCCTTTTTCCGGATCTTCATCTTGCCCTATGAGCTCGTGCAGTGAGTGCCGATGGTCAGGATCCTGTAGTTCTGAGCGGGGGCTTGACCCTTTGAGGAGGGCATATTCTTCTGCATTTCTCTTGTCGGATCGCACATGATGGGCCGTGTCCACGTCGTCGAAGAGATGGTCTTTGGACCCCGATTTCCCGTCGTAGGGAGCACTCTTCTGAGCCCCAAGATTCGCCGAAGGATGAGATCTTGCCTATGCAGTAGGATGAAAAGGAAAGCGATCCGAACAGTGAGACCCCACCACCGTTGAAGACTACTACTTTTTTTTCGAGAAAAAAAAAGAGGAGAGGGAATGGGAAGCTAGCAACCTCGTTTGAAGCAGATTTGAAAGCAGGGTCTCGATCCGGGCCCAAAGCGGGACAGAAGGGCTTACAGCGCTCTGAGAAAGAAAGATGGATGCCCTAACCCTGTATTCAATCTTTTTTATGTATAGCTGTAGCATTGAACAATCAGCTTTTCCCGCCCACCAACCCTTGATGAGCTGGCCGAGCAGACAAAGAGAGTGTGACCTGAGCGTACCAAGAAAATGAGGCTGGACCGAGGGGTGGGATCGAGCACAACATCCTTGAAGATTACCACTTGCCTCAGACGGAGCGATGATAGACCATTGTACACTTGAACTGACCGATGATAAAGCATCAGCACTGGGAAGAGGTCCCGTCTACCCACGCCAGGCGCGTCAAGCTATTCAAGTCAGCGAGTTGCCAATTCGCTTGGACCGATCTGCTAGCCCCCTCTCCGCTTCCAAAAGGAGTCACCTTTGCTCGAGACTGGCTTTCTCAGCTCCCGATCCTCCAGGAGAGACAACCATCATTAGAACAACAATATAGGCCAGCTGCCCTGCCTGGCGAGTTGAGATCGGCCTCGTGGGTTCGGACAAGGTGAGGAAAGTCCGAATTCAAGACTACCGACGGTCTAGCCTCCACCTGCGTGATGAGGTTTGATGAGACCAGATAGTGGCAACCGCTTTCGCTAATAACCGGGTTGACAAATATCGTAGAATAAGGTGGAGGTCAAGTAAAGGGTTTCAGCTAGTGTTGACGAAGTAGTCTATCTAGGACTTATGAAAACTGACAACAACTAGGCAACCACAAGAATTCTCGTAGTTCATTGAGTTAAGGGAGGACCCTTCCCTTCGTGGGGGTCGTGGAAGAATCGGGTTCGATTCCCTTTATACGCGATGTGGCGAAAAAGACTGATTCAACGAGATATGCCATGCCTGCATTCCAATTTCAAACGTGTCGTCTACTTCCAGGAAATGTTCGGAACAGAGAACTTTCTCTAATACAACGCCGCATTCTCCGAAGATTGAGGAACAAGAGGAGATCCATGAAAAGAAATCTTTCTCTGAGAGAAAATCTCAACAGTAACATCAAATCACAAACTACACGAAAGTTGCCCCTTTCTTATGGGGATTTACCCATAAGGGAGATGCACAGAGGTGCGGAGCAACGAACTTCATATATCCCTTTTCTACTCAATCAAGAAACAAGATCGGACGTTATTCCGGTTCGTCTCCATTTTAGTGACACTCTTCCTCAAGCAAGGCAGCCGATAAGTCATCGAAGGGTTTGTGTGAATAATGGACTGGTAAGCATTACTCATTTGAAAGTTTCCCACGGTGATAGAATATCTTTTCAAGAAAATGACGCGAGAACCCGTGGTGAAGAAATCAGTAGATCTTTCTATATCGACATATCAGTTTCAAAAAGAATAGGAAAATTCCTGCCGGTCAGAATGTGGAGAAGAACCAAAACAGAATGGTTCCGCCTACTCAAAACTCAGAGGGGGTGCCACCTACTACTAAAATCTCGGTTTTTGCAAGAGTTGCGTTCTTCTATGCAAGAAGAAGACTTAGAAAGAACAAAGAAGTTTGGATCCGCAAAAGTCTGCTTAGGCAGTTCCTTCGCTGAGCACAACAGAATGAAGAGAAATTTGTTTCATTTCCAATCTTTCTTCTTATCGAAGAGAAGAAACGAGAAAAACCGAAATCTTCCTACTCGAACAATCAGTCCTTTTGTTTACAAGTCTTCTTTATATAGTAATTCGACCTATTGCTCCGGATCCCCTTTGACTAGGAAGATTAGAATAAAAAGGATAGAACTCCCTACTCATTATTCGGAGGTGAATCATAAAACACTAAAAGCTGTGGTATCTTATGGACCTCACATAGGTCACATCCCTCACGACATCAGATTGAAAGATCCAAACCTTCCTCTTCGGAGCGGAAACGGACGTGACCAAAACATATAAGAAAAGATCGGCGTAGTCGCTCATAGGGACATATCTATCCGGATAGAGGATAGTCTCGATCGATTCATAGATCTATATCTCTCTCTATAGATAGGTATCTCCGTGGATAGAGATCCCCATGGATAAAAAAAAGGCACATAGTGGTTTTTTACTACTACTAATCTTTCTTAGACTTCAAGCAAGGCAATAGTTTCAATTTTGACTGAATTGGTCGGAGCGTAGACGAGCGAGCAGAGCCCAGGAAAGAGGTCATCATAGAGCAGTCGACTAGAAGTCTAAGACTGCTTGCCTGAGAGAAGGCAGTCTCTCTCGGGAAACATGGCCCAATTTATCTTCTTTCTTTTTCTTTTCAGCAACATAGGGGTAGGGGAAGAAAAAAGACCATGAACATGAGTAAAAAAAGGAAAAAAACGGATGATTCTCTTCTTCTTTTTACAAAGGAGGACAAGAGCTCGAAGATCAAAGATTTCTTTAGCTTTAGGAAGTTCTTATGTGTTTTTTATGTTGGGAAGAGTTTTCGACTTCTCAATAAAGTCAAGTTCTTGACAAGTCCCAAGGAGAGGCGATAGCTCGACTGAAAGGAGAGGAAAGAAAAGAAGAGGGAAGCTTGGATAAGGTTCGAGTTTCGCTGACGCCCTTCACTTCTTTAGTACTGGTAGGATTGGTCTACCAGCTCCACTCATACAAGTCAATCGAGTTCCAGTCGAGATAGAAAGTACTGGCTCACCGGCGATCATACCATTGAATAGGTTTCCCATGACCCGTACAGAAATCGGTGCAGGGATCATGGTTCCAAGTTCGTTCTCGTTGTGGAAGCGAGTGTCTTGCTTGATCTTTCCAGTCACGCTAATGTAGAATTAGGCTTGAGCACAAGGAACTTCACTGCACAATTGAAAGAGAAAGATGAGAGAAAGATCGATTTGAGAACAGACGATCTGCGGCATAGACTCTTTCCATGACATGAGAGAGAATCCGCTTTGTCCATGAGTGGTATTTTTCCTTCGACGTAGGAAGCATCGAATTGCATGTTTTCAGCATGATTAGGCTGAGGGAAGAAAGCTCTGAGAAACATACGTGTAAATAACAGAAGTTTGTTTCACAGAAAAAAAAGAATTCAGACATTTTTTTGTTTGACATACGTGTCAATAAGAAAGAAATGAAACTTGATGGATTTCTTTCATGTTGAAAAGGTTGGGTTCTCTCTGGGCGGTCGAGCCCTATCCTTTGCTCTCAGAGGGTTGGGCTGCTGCTGCTCAGCAGGGCTTGCCTTGACAGTAGTGACAGTAGGCTTTGCTTGACGAGCGCTGCTCACAGGCGAGGACTTCACCCATATGATGATCCCTTTCGGCGAGGGGACATCAGGCGCATCAAGCTCAGAGTCTCCGGCGACTCCGGCTTCTCCGTCGGACTCCCTTATCGGCCATGCATCCTCCGAAACGGATTCGGACAAAGAACGATTCTTTACTCCACCACAATCCGTCTCGTCCGCGTCGTCTTCTTCCACCTCGACTCCCGGTCTTGAGAGTGCTTCCAACAACGGAGAGAACGAAGAGCGCTACTCTTTGACTTCTATCAAACCGGGAAGTGCAGCCCACGAGGCAATGAAAGAAAGTTGTCTGATTCCAATTGTAAGAGAGAAGTTCAAAGAATGGGAGTCCATTGGAAAAATGGATGGTCACCACATTGATAAAACAAATGAGGAACTGGCCCAAGCTTGAAAGCTCGAATTAGTCCAGACAAAGGAGGAAATGGAACGCCTATCAAAAGAATTGCTGGAGCTGAACTGGACCAAGTTCGAAACAGCCCCAGCGGGGGCATCCTATGCTGGCTTATCAGACCTACTAAAGGACTAAAGGAGCACCCAAGACGGGATT
>NW_018165204.1:0-226 GCF_001263595.1 Phalaenopsis equestris | reverse complement strand
GCGTGTTCTCTTGCGAGAGTCCCGTTGGAAGGCTTTCAAGTAGATACGCTACTCTCTGATAAGATTTTTTCTTTGATGTCCGGGAATCCAGTTTCTTCAAAGTTTTCACTTGAAAGTTCTAAAAGAAAGGTATATGTGCCATTGAAAGAGACAGTTGTTCGCTCGTCACAAGCCCGGGAAAGAAGAAGCTATCCAAAAGAATCCCATCACATCACCTCTTGCTTAA
>NW_018165203.1:220775-222382 GCF_001263595.1 Phalaenopsis equestris | reverse complement strand
ATGACTCATCAGCTACCAAGGCAGAACATTCACCCAAGGGTTTATTCATTAACTAATCAGGAACCGGAAGAGCATGTTGTCACTGATGTTGATGCATGGAGTTTGATGGATGAACTATTTTTGAGTCTTATGTTGGATTTATCAGATATATAATTTATCATATATATTTTAGTCATCACTTAAGAAAAAATAAACTTTTCGAATCACTTTATGTTTTATTTTCATAAAATGTATTTATATAGTTAATACAAAGATCATGAATTTCTAGAACGAAATTTTGTCATGAGGAGAGATTATAATAACCAGTTTTGTGAAATCGAGTAAACCTTTTGACGACTTAAAATGCACCCCAAATTTCACATCCCTCAGATTGCAATTGAAGTAATTTTATAAAATTCTATACGTTAAACCAATCTACTCAATATATAATAATATATGTAAATTATACATGAATTGGGAAATATAAAATTTGGAAGTATTAACCCTTAACTATACCTCCCAAATCGCACATCACTGTTCCCAAACTTACCCTTGGTTTGCATCGAATGGGGTGGATCTCTTCGAAATCTTTGAAGTCCTCTCCCACCCCTCTTGGTTTTGTCCACATAAGAGGTCTCGCTCGATTCCTTCTCCCGCAGCTTCTGCGGCAGCCCGCCTCTGTTCCGGCTTCAGGGATGAAATATAATGGTATGAAACCCTCATTCACATTATTTAAAATATTATTTTCCTTTCACACTTTCATTTTGAGAATTGCCAACAATCATGCGAGACCTCCCATGCGGATGAAACTGAGAGGGTTAGGAGAGAATTCGAAGATTCGAAAAAGATCCTCCCATTCGACGCCAACCAAAGGTAAATATCGCAGGAGTATGTCAGTTGGGACCAGTAACGACGGATTAGGGAGGGATAATTAATGGTTAATTAAATATAATTAAACTTATAACTTTCAATTTTTATATTTCTCAATTAATTCATAATTTAATATTGAATTGATCGGTTTGATGAGTAGAATTTAAAAAAATTACTTCGGTTGAAATCTGAGAAATGAAATTTTGGAGTGCATTTTAAGTTGTTAAAATTTTTATTTGATTTCACCACATAAAATTTCAACCTCAAAATTCATGAACACCACATCAACTATATAAATATATATTATGAAAGATGAAACATGAAGTGACAACAAAAATTTGTTTCTTGTTAAGTAGTAACTAAAGCATATATGATAAATTATATATCTGATAAATTCAACATAACAGTTAAAAGAAAATTCATCCAATAAACTCTGTTCATCAGCAACAGAGGCCACATGTTTTTTTGGTTCCTGATGAGTAGAGGAATAAACTATGGGGCGAATATTCTGCCTTTGTAGCTCACTACGAGTCACTGTGTCGCCTGTTATCCTCTACTGATCACTTTTAAAGGTAAATCCTTTCTGAAATTTTTCTGAGTTGAATCTCTTCTTAGGTTAGCATATGATGTGAATCTCTGAACAAGGCAATTATCCCTTGATGTCCAGGCTGTCTGTTTCAATAACACACCTTCGATCCAAATAAATATTCACCACGATGTTGTTTTCCACACTTAACATAGTGTTGTATATTGCTACT
>NW_018165203.1:137590-220675 GCF_001263595.1 Phalaenopsis equestris | reverse complement strand
CTTTATCTTCTTTACATTTATGACCACTAAGAGAACATAGACTACCCAACTTCTATGGCATGAGCCAATAAAAAAGTACAATTTACAGTCCTTATTTTTGTTCTACAGTCCTCGTAGGCAAAATTGAAAGCTAGCCAAGATTATAACATACCCATCCCGAGAAATTTTTAAAGAGAAAAAGTAAGTAAAGAGATCGGTCAACTAGAGGATTACCAACTAATGATGGAAGATCACAAAAGTCATTATGACAACAATGGAATTGGGCATAACCTAAGCAGGAATCACTCCATAATGATTGAAGGTTGCTCGAAGTTCCTGGTAGAATGATAGTTGAAGACTGCATTTGAATTGATCTTGGTAGAACACGAGATCATTATCATATTTGTTTGTGCGATCATCATTTCTCCGCTTAGATATTCACAGACTGATCAAAGACATAGGTGCCTTTGGGAAGCACCGCCTAACTTGCTGACATTATGGATGCCTCAGTAGTAAGGATAGAGTCGAAGAGTTCTTAGCAAAACTTGAGTGCCATCAAAACAGGTGCTCAAAGAAGAAAATGAATCAAAAGATGAGGAGAAAAAATGGAACAATTGCATAAGAAATTTCAAAACCCTCATCCTTATTTATAAAGTTGGGTGGGAAGATGAACGATCACAGGGAGAGAGATCTCATTTACCACCTTAAAACCATGACACTGATCACATCAAACATAAACCAAGAAAGAGAATATAAATTTTATTTCATTCAAATAATTACAAATACAACTCAGTAACTGTTCAGAGAGAAAAAAAACTTAACTAGATTATCACTTGTTGCTTCAGTCGATACATATCTTCACTGAAGCATCCTTTTATACAACACCTTTCCCCTTAACCTAAACCTTTCTACCATTTCTATATCTACTTGAACTTGAAAGACAGAGGATGCCTTCTGAACGACTGCCAGCTCCATGAAAAGTACTGTAGTTTCCTTGCAAAAGGTGGTTGTCTTTATGTGGATGGCGTTGTCCTAGCATGGAGGGCGGCTACCCTCCCTCCAATTGATTTACCTTCTCTACTCGCTTAAGCCGATCATAGATCTTTTTTCTCGAGGTAATCCAATCACATAGGCAAGAGATTCTTACTTCTCACACAGTCAGTTCTCCAACAATCTTAATGATATCTGGTGGTCAAACATCGCCTTTCCCTAGGCCTTGCGTGGATCATCTGGATACCCAACACCTCCAACCTCACCCAGAAACCAGCTAACATCAGCCGATGCTTGATACATAAGGCCCATTTGGGGCAGCTTATTTTGCTACGGCGGCGGTTGGTTTGATCATTGCTATTAATATTTTGAGACAATTGATGAAATTTTAAATAAAATTATGGAGGATAAAATAATATCAAGTATTTAGAGATTAAGAGCCCGTTTGGGGCAGCTTATTTTGCTGCCGCAACGTTTGTTTCGACGTTTAGGGCTGCATTTTCAAATCGCTCGTAATCGCGGATGCGATATTATTCGTTCCATCGAACGCGGAGGAGGGGTTCCGTTCGGCGTTGGCTAGGGCTTATTTCCCTCCTGTTCCCCTGTGGATCTCTCGCGCTCTTCCCCGCGATCTCCTTTACCGATCTTCTCGTGCGTAAACTTCTGTTTGTACTTCTTCCCCGCATCTCCTTTGATCTTCTCGGGTTTGTTTATGCGGCTCGAATGTTGTATTTGGTATTCCTGTGGTTTCTTTTTAGGCCTACAAGGCAACTACAAAACTTTTGTTCTTCTATATGTTCTAGAAATGTTCTCCATATTTTGTTTTTTTGGGATTTTTATCTCTTACATTTAGGGATTTTTAGATATTGCTCTGGAAATGAATCACATATTACACTGCTCTGGAAATAGATCTTCTATATGCCGCACTCCTTCTTTGGGATTTTGGTTTACAGTTGTTCTGAAAATTGGAGTTGTTCTAAAAAAAAAATTGGTTCTCCTTGCTGTTTTGAAATTGGTTCTCCCTGTTGTTCTGAAATTGGTTCTCCCTTCGCTGCGGTTTCTTCCGGTGGGCTGATAGTCCGACATATTATACTGCCAGTAGTCGTGCCAGCAGTCATGTGAATCCGATGTTTTCTCAGGCTGACCGTGCAGTTGAGGATCGACGTAGCCATAGTCTTAAGTTAAATATTTTAATATTTCTCCTTGTTGTTTTACTTGTATTTGTACTTTTTTTAGTTCTCCTAGTACTCGTTAGGATGTGAGAACTGTATGATATCTTTTAGAACATCTCTGTTATTATTGTATGTGTCTGCACTATATGTTTCTTTTCTACCAATAAGCTATTAACAAAGCTATTAGATGCTTTGATCATTTCCTGTCAGTGTGCTTCATTCCAAAATTTTTGTATCATGTGCTTCATTCCTAGTAGACAATTTATTTAGGAGATGTTATGTGAAGTTTGATCACAACAATTTTGTAAAGCTATGATAATAGGATGCATATATAGCTCGCAACGTGTTTACAGTTGGTGGCATTTATCTGTTCATTCGTAAATTTCATGCCCCAAAATATGTAAACAAAAATTATATTGATTATACATTGATTATTTAAAAATAAAAAAGTGACTTTATGTGCATCATAATAGACATTTATGAACGAATTTTCTTATATTTACGTTTGTTTAATTATCTCTAATAGTTAATTTTGGAAAAAAGAATATTTTTTTATTAAAATATGTGTGATTTATAATCCCTCATACGCACATGAAAGTTCAAACAAGAGTTTAACTAGAACTTCTCTCTTTTAAACAATTTCTCTAGTGGTATCAAAGCTTGATTACTCATATTTCACTCTTCTATTGTATTACCACTATTTCAAAGCCTTCGATAAACACTATCATATGATCTCTTCAAAAAAACTATTTTATATTTCAATGTTAAAATATATTTTTTATTTAGATTATAATGTATTCATCATCCATTCTAACATTATCAACCCTCCTACATTTAAAAAAAAGAAACAAAAATGATATGAGTACAAAAAAACTAAGTTTAAATGAGAGCTTTGAACATGAGGTTAAGGTTCTTTGTTAAAAAACAAATCAATTGAGCTTGAGAAAAGTTATACATCTAATTTAAGGTTAAAATTAAAGTTTGAATTAAATTTGAACGATGTCTAAACATATAATATGGAGTTCAAACTTTGTATAGGTTTTGATCTAACTTAAATGTTTTGGTTCAAACTTGGTTCAAACCTAATATTATGGTGTTGAACCCAATTCAACATTATTTTAAACTTAGAATTTGAATATTAGGTTTGAAACTAGGTTCAAACATGCTTTAAAGTTAAGTTTGAATTCATAACATTGTCTTCATATCTTATTTTATCCTATTCCAACGTCTATTTCTATACCATGAAATTAACCATTTAGTCAAAAAAAAAGTTTACATTTGAAAAAAAATTGATAAACATTTAATCTTGTAACATGAGATTTTTAAAGTTGTTTTAATTTCTTTTTCAAACATAATGTTTGGCCATAATTCAAAGTAGATGTTCATACCAAGATTCAAATAAACTTTGAGTTTGTGTTTCAAATCCTATCTTTTATGATAATATATTTTATGAAATTGATTTCCTTGATTTGCTTTAGTGTGCAAACATATATCCAAGCTAGCTATTCTTATAGAGAGGCATTAAATTATTATAGTCACATATGGAGCTTGGGAAGATTAAGAAAGTAATCACCTTAAATATGATTTTTTTTGTGAACATCGAGAAATCTCCCTTCAAACTAATCTTCAAGGCTTCAAATCAGTGATTCTCTAAGGCCCAAACTGATTAACCTCTTTCATAAAAGGTTGAAGATGTAGATTATAATGATGATTACATTGTGTTTAATATCATATGAAAGAATGTAAGATTAAAAAATTTTGAATTTACTATAATCATTAATTTAGGATTTCACAAAAATAATTGTAATGAAAAGTTTAAAAAGATGACTAATAATGAAGGGCTTTTTTAAGTATTATATGAATGAAAAAGAACTTTAAGAATGTAGACGTCAGAAATGACTTCTTAGAGTGCATTATTATCGAAAATATTTAAATTTTAGATCTATATTTTATTTTTGATGTATTGCTCCTAAAACATAAGACGAACGATATCATATTATTTGGAATATTAACATTGGTTAATTTTGTTAGATACTTATGGGAATGGAAGTTATGGCAGAGAACATTGAAAAGGATGAACATGGATGTGGTTCATTTTAAAAGGAATGTCCTTAAAATATAAAATAAGAAATTGGGAAAAAAAAGGTCACAATATTTTTAATGAATTCAAGATATCATTGCAAAATTAGGAATATGAAATCATTTAAAAAATACATGTCAATTTTATTTGAGAGAAATTCTTAGAATTTTTTAGCTTGAAAAGCAATAAATTACTTGCATACAAATTTTATTTATCACTTGTAACAAATAAAAATGTAATTTAAATGCACATATTGTATTTAAATATTGGTTAATATTAATTAAAATTATTATTTTTTTTTGAAATGCTATATTGAATTTTTTATGTAGCGGATTGTTAACTCTATATTTTTGCATGTATGTAGAAAATGTTTACAAGTTATTTTGTCGTGCTTCTTATCAAGCTCTCTTAGGGTTATGAAGGATAAAAATGCAACTACAAATATGGAGGAAGAAATGTGCTTATATTAATAAGTAAGCTAAAGTGGAGGTGCAGAGAAAAAAAAACAATAAAAATGAATACTTATGCTCATCTATTCAATTGTAAAAATTATTTATTTGACAAATTGATAACAAGCTAATAATGAAGAAGAAAGTGGATGCTTTTTTCATGAATTTTTATACATAGGTTTAGGGCTGTTAATAAAACCTAAGGGAGCCGAACACGAACAAATTTTTAAGCTCGAAATGTAAACGAGCCGAACAAGTTCGCTCGTGTTCGGCTCGAAATGACTCGAAAAAAATTTATATAACTTTTTATATAACAATATATTACATATAATATTTATATAATAATATATTATATATATTTATGTATAAGTTTAAATCATAACACCTCATGTGGTAATGTGGTTAATGTCTTCTTTTGTATATATTTAAACCAGGTTCGAATCCCACACTTTACATCTATTTTTCTCAATTTTAATTTAACGAGCCAATTTCAAGCCGAACAGGAGCCGAACACGAACGCACTGTTTACGAGCCGACGGATTTCGAACACGAGCCGATTTCGAACACGAGCTATTTTGAAAGAGCCGAACACGAGCCCAAACCGAGCTCGCTTCGGCTCGTTTACAGCCCTACATAGGTTGAATAAAGGTGTGAATTAAGAAACACAAGTGAGTGAGAAGAATGTTGACAATGATTCTTTTAACTGTTCAAAGATAATTAATTTTAGTGAATATACAAAATCATTTAAGAAGAAGCACATGTTAACAAACACATATGTCATTAATCCTTTCCACCCATTTAGCAAATTGCAATTATTTTACATCAAAGCTTGGATGATAAGTATGATAGATAACCCTAAACAAGAAAGATAGGAATACATTGTTGAAATGTTATGAATAAATTTCAAAATACATGTGATTTAAATAAATAGCAATATAAAATTTCCATTTATTTATATTTATATGATAAGATTTTATGATTAATTTTGAATAACAGAAATACATTGTTTTTCTTACTATTTTTCTCAATCTTTTTGGAACATATAAATATTTTGCTATTTAATAAAGGGGCGAGTATGATGCTACATAAAAACTTATGAATAACTTATTAGTGTTGGATGAATTGATTATTAATATCATAGATTAGTGGTTTCTAAAATCATAAAACAAAAGAATAAGGAGACCTTTAAGTGGTCTGCAGTTGTATAAGAATGTGTCTTTTGGGATGAAAATATTCATTATGAATTAGAAAACTGCATATCTTATATATCTTTGAATGAGTTAAAATAAGATTTACTAGATAATATATAAGATATCTTATTTATAAAAATTAAAATATTATATGAATATGACTGATATGTAATTGCAATTCAAATCGTGTAAATAACAATAAATCTTTCCTACAAATGCTTTGCTATATTGTTAGAGTTAGTAGATTTATTCATATATTAATAAAATCTTCTTCCAACCAAGTATCTTTTTACTAATATATTATTCATATATTAGTAAAAATCATTTGTGTATGATTTTTACTTGTAGATGTATTCAATTGGGGTATTTAGTTGGGTTAAAATAAATGTAAATATAATCAGTTTGAATAGTTGTGTATTTAGCTGTTTTATAACATAATACAAATATATTCAATTTTGTAGATCAATTGGGAATTCAGTTGTCTTGAACTTAATGTATTGTATTAAATTATAAATTGTAGACTTTTGCACTAAACTATTAAAAGAAAATTAAGTTTAAAAATGAGTCTCTTATGAGTAACAAAAATTGAATGATATTCAAGGAAAATTCAAATAGTCTTTGAACTTCATTCAAACAAACACATCTCATTTAAGCCTTACTTAAATATGGTTCAAACCTAATTTTAAGCTTATTACAGTATTTTTAAATCATAAACTGTAGACTTTTGTACTAAACTATTAAAAGAAAATTAAGTTTAAAAATGATTTATATTGTTCTTTTAAGTTGTAATACATTCTTACTACAATATTTATAAGCATTAATTGGTTCAGATACATAACTTTAAGTTCTAGTACATGTGAATTTCATGTTTGGAGCATCCAATTCTATGATGTGTGGCAATGTTAATTCTACATTTATATTATACAATTGGTTAGCCATCATTTTCAAAATTCTGACAAAAAAGGTGCTACACTTTTAAAAAAAATGACCTTGACATCTATTTTGGTGAAAGTAATGCATAGTTGATGGTCAAGTTTGACAAGATGTGATGATAATATTATTTGTTTTTTTCTTGCAGAGCAGAGAATGTTCATATGATAAATTAGAGATGTGCAATTGAAAGTTGGTGATATAGATGCATCATTACATAATCTGCATAAATGACCATACAAATTTAATCAATTGATTGATAATATAGAACTATAACTGTATAAAAAACATGCATTAGTTATTATTTTTACTTTTGCTATACATTACAATTAGCTTTTGAGTTAGTCAATAAGATAACTAATTATAAATATTGCTGGACACAATAACATGATGATTTGGTATTAAGGTTACACTTCGACACTTCGTAAATGAACATGGTCTTAAAGTGTGATTTTTCTAATGATTTATGATATGAAGATTGTTTGGAAGAGGCTCATAAAATTGGCATGTGTGTCATTTATTTAAACTACCATAGGCTCAGATAATATTTTGCAGGATTGTAAACAAGTCATAAGAGCACAAAATAATTGTTGAACCAAAGAGCATTGTATCATAGCATGATACCGTAGCGAGAATAAAAGCGACATGTTATTAAAATAATGGGTTGATTCGTTGACAACATGCAAGTGGTAAATGATAAGAAGGGGAAAAAAAAAGCTACTCATAAGGGATAGCAATCAAGAGATGTAAATGTGCTTCCAACATATACTGCAAATGCAATATAAAGCAATACTATTGCGACCTCATATGAAAAATATAAATAAAAATGAGAAAATAAAACAAATTAGATGTTAACAACAAATGATGAGAAGAGCATATAAAGTATGTTACATTTTATGGAACTTTATATATCAGTTTCACTGCATATGCAGTGTAGGTGGAAGCTATATTTTCATTTCTTTGCATTGATAGTTAATGGAAATTTTAATTTTGTTTTTTTACATTAGAAATACTCTTAAGTTTAATTTTTTTCTTAAATTGTCATATGTGCAAGCAAATTTGGCTTGAAAACTTACATTAAACATAGTTTTTAAGCTCATTTAACACAATAATTTTTTGTCTTTACAAACCATTATTTATCAATCTCAAATAAAATTTAATTTTATTTGCAAAAAATAATCATTTTAATTAACTAAATCTTGACTATTTATCTTTCAAATTTGAAACCTTTATTTCAATAAAAAATGAAGTATATTAATTTTTTTTCTAAGACATTGATTAAAATTTCAATGTTCATTTATTATAATTTTAAAATGCTTTTAGGATACAAAATTTTTAAAATATATACTATTGTGAAGTATTTACATATATATGATATAAATCTTATGTATTTATATATATAATGCCTAAACTTTAATATTTACTTGTATAATATTATTTTATTGGGAAAAAAATTTGGATGGTACTTTTAAAGAGATAATCATTCAGTGCTTTTAAACTATGAATTAAGTATTGTAAAATAGAAAATTTTTCATCATCATATATTTTATTTGTTTAATACTAACATTTTAACAACAAAAAAATAATAATAAAATAAAAAAAATTTCCACCAATGTTGACCCTAATGTCACCTCCCAAAAGAGTCCTTAAGAGAGGTGGGCAACCCAGGACTTAAATACTGCTTTTCTGCCCTACACCTAGCCGATGTGGGACTATTTGTCCGTCACATTCTCCTCCACCCAATCACGTGACGCCCTCGCCACGGATCAGCTCCACCGAGGGTCCCACTGGACCATGGAGAGTCCACACACCTGGCAGGCAGTAATCTGTTCTGATACCACTTGTCACCTCCCAAAAGAGCCCTTAAGAGAGGTGGGCAGCCCAGGATTTAAATACTGTTTTTCGGCCCTACACCTAGCCGATGTGGGACTATTTGTCCGTGATATTCTCCTCCACCCAATCACGTGACGCCCTCGTCACGGATCGGCTCCACCGAGGGTCCTACTGGACCATAGAGAGTCCCCACACCAGGCATTGGAACTACCTATTGCAACAAAATTACATTACATATATTGCATCACTAAACTTTTTTAAGAATTAAAAATGATGATGGTATTAAATTTATTACAAGTAAACCTTATCATCAACATTGATAAGCCTTAATATACATAACATTCCTCAGGAATTACAAAAAGTAGACATGCGCAATATACAACTATAATTACACAACATTGATTATAAACAATTGCAATGGTTATACATATCCAAAAATTTTACAAAATTGCAGAAATTACACAAATTAATTTTCATGATCACAAAAAGGAAATAATAATAATTATATCAACTAACAAGAAGATGGTTGGTATTTAACTTTCAAAGTGATCAAGTTATTTAACATATATATTTTTTTAGGGATAATAACATTCAGGGCACCCAAAACAATGCTATTTATAAATCAAGCAATCAAGTTATTTCTTGAACCATAAAACCGATGCATTTACAAACGTCATGATCATTAACTCGAGACCATGCAATACAAAATTAGCCTAAAAGTAACCAACATATAAGTAACTAAATTTAACACGCCAACTCAGAAGTGGCATTAATGCTATGTATGTATTAAACATATCACATTTATTGGATGCAGTTCAGACAGGTTAAAAGAGAGTCGTGTTTGAGTTAAATTTTCTAACATGTTTAATATTTAGGTTGGATATGGGTCAAACAATTTCATATATGATCTGAGCCCAACTCAAAAATCCAATTTGATAATTTAGTTCTTATGTATGCTTATTTTTAATCATCAAAGATAAATGAGAATTTTAGGGTAATACATTTTAGAACCATTAGTCACTCAACATAAAAAAAATGATTGTTTTCATTGTAGAAAAATTATTCTAAACATAAATACAAACAATATTACTATCGATTGAATAAGGTCCAAATCAAATTCAATCAATGATTGAATATTCTCCAACTTGTTTGAAAGCTTATTTTATAAATGAAACAAAATTCAATCAACAATCAAAAACTAAGGAACGAATAATTCTTTAATCAAGTTTAACCCAAACATTACTCGAATAAAATGGAGTAAAGTTGAAACATGGTTTTAACAATTCAAATTTAGATAGAATTGAGTGTGCCAAGGTTTGAAAACAAACTTTTTCAATTTCTAATCGAACCTAATTCAAACCTATTTTTTCACCCTCTAAATTGTTGTCATTTTTTATTAAAATGATCTTAATTTTCTTAGTTTTTATCTTCCTTAGGACCAGTGTAAACTATATGACATTTGAAAATCACTTTAATCAGCTGCCTACAAAATAATTTAAGCATACCAAAACACAAACACAAATATTGATGTCCAATTAAACAACTTCCATCTCAATTAGAGGCATTTGAAATCTGCTTACACTGCTATAGAAAACATTCTAAAATAGAAATATGAACTAAAAGAGACAATGTAATGTTTATGTATGACCTAGAAACAAAGTTTACGTTTTGCACGATATAATTTTACAGATATATAGGCATATTTGAAAGAAGTTTTGGATAAACAAAACTTTGGAGGAAGGATAGTCAAATAAACATATGAGGGATATTTCTCCAAATATGTGCATTATGAGAAACAATTAAATTTTCTCAAATCAAATTGCAAATCATATGGTAAAGCTATGGGAGCAAACATCAAAATATAAACTAAAAATCATGTAACTTCATGACAGAAAAAAATATATATATATATAAAAGAATTTAATATAATTTTATTGAGTTTAAGGTCATATAAACGATTTTTACAGAAACTAATTTGCTGTGCTTTAAAAAAGAAGTCAAAAAGTACATCAACCCACCTTTACACCCGACAATGGAGCCTCGTACGCTCATTTATAACCAGTGAAGAAAATGCTTCCACCCTCTTCCAAGAGAATTTATAGGTAGAGTACAGAAGAAATAAGCTAAAAGAACTGCAGATGAGCTCACAAATTCAAATAAACCAGGATGGCTTACAAACAAAGTAGAAAAACCAGTAGAGGTTGGAATTGTAATTAATTCCAAATTGAAAGGTTCCTGAATTGAGTAGAGGCAGCATCAGTCAAAAACTTAATAATTTCCCCTCTCTGAATTTCTTTTTCCTTCTTCAGTTCAAGATGACGGACCTGAAAGGGAATATAAAATGAATTGGGTAATGAATTTCACCAAGCGCGAGTCATGTAAAAGTCTAAAAATGGTCAATCATGATGAGAACAAGACTCCATTCTTTTTCACCTTGAACAAAAAAAAAAAGGTCACATTTTAACATGATAACATCATTGTAATATTTGTATAAAATAAATAATTAATAGAAAGAATTTAATAAATTAATAGTTCATTCTGAAGATCCTATTACTGTTAGATATAGCTGCAAGTAGAGTTTGAGGAGTGATTTGTAAAATGAGTGCCATGTTAGTTATCTTGTGTTGAGTATCTATATGTATTTATATTTTAGAAGTTGAGTATGTGTTAGGTATGTCTCCTTGTTTATGAATTGTTGTTATTTTTGGGGATTATAAAATTGAATTATCTTATCTTAGATATTAGATTTATCAATTTGTTTTTATTGTCACTTGACAAGAACTATTCTTTGAAGATTTTTGGATAGTTTTCATGTTTCATCTGCATAATGATTAGCTTACGTAAAGTTCATGAATTTTAAAGAAAATTTATGAGGGGAGATTGTAATATCTGTATAAATAAATAATTAATTATATTCTTTTTTCTAACTGATAATGTCGGTTCGAACTCAACCCAAAGAAAATTTATAAGGAGGGGAGATTGTAATATCTGCATAAATAAATAATTAATTATATTATTTTTTCTAACTGATAATGTCGGTTCGAACTCAACCGTTTTGGCAGTTATTTATGAAGAATTGAATGCCCACATTCAAACCTAGAAGTCAAAGGCATGAGAATAGAAGATTGAAAGACAAAGCAAAAGAACAAATAGGAAGTGGAGAAGAAGGAAGAAGCCTGTGTGTGAATGAGTGAACCAAGGGATCTACTAGTTGTGTTGATTGTCGGTGTCGAATCAGGGAGATAGTTAAAGCGATAAAAAAATTCAGCACAGCTGGCTAGAGGGGCAACTTAAGACACCACCATAGGAGCATTCTATGTAAAAGAGGATGGGCTCGTGCGCTTGGAAGGTGAAGTTAACGCTGCGGGTGCGAAGAAGAAAAAGAGAGGCTGTGCACCTTGTATCAAAGCCAGGGAGATGATATTGACTCGAGTGTGGGTCACATCTCATGCGTAGCAGGGAGCAGAGTGCGTGTTGTGCGTGAAAGAATGAGGAAGAGGTGATGGGCTCGCTTGCGGAAAGAGCTATATCGAGCCAAACCGAAGAAAGGAATACGGCTTCATGCAAGGAAGAAACTTCATGCAAGTAAGGGCCAAACCGAAAGGTGTAAGAAAGGTTATGCTTGTTTAATTTAGATTTTATATATACATTGAAGTTGTAATCAAGTATAATATAAGCATATGCTAATTTATGGCCAGAATAGTTAACTAAAGAATTTTTGGATCGAAATGAGAAGGAATTGACGAGAGCGAATGTGGAGGTAAAACTATGCAATTTATGTTTTTAGTTATATAAATTGTTTTAATTAAAAGTGTTAATCTAGGTATTACATTAATTCAATTAGAAAGCATTGAAGGAATATTCTGACCACGGATTGAAGAGAGGTAAATAAAACAATAATTGATGATTTGAAGTAATTTGAAAAAATGATTAGGTTTGAAGCAATCCTAAAATTAATGGATTAATGATAATTAGTACATTTTCATGAGTGATACAATTTATTAAATTTTTATATATAAATAATGGGTTGAGTATTAACTTTTTCTATGATTAATAATTAAGCAAATGATAATTAATATTATATAATGAGAATCAAATAATCGTACTCATTATTAATGCACTAAAAATTAGAAATCTTTAAATTATGATAAAGGTAAATCAGGAATATCTCGATAATATGTAAATAATAAATTATTTAAATAATCAAAATATATTAATAGCAAGACGATATTAAATAGTGAAATTAAATTATGATTTAAAATAAATTAACAAAAAAAAGTTATATTTTGAATGTGGTTATTTTTTGATTAAGGGCTCATTTGGAGATTCCTAAGTCAAATGCTTACTAATAGAGTTCACATATAATTTTTTCTTTTAATTCTTCTGAGATTCTTAAGTGTGACTAATTTTAATTATTTTTGAAATGAATAGAATCATAATTCCTAACTTACATACTAGATATTCTTAAGCTTTAGTTTTATCCTGAGTTATTGCAAATTTTTTTATAGTTTTACTATTACATTTATAGGGCAGGATATAGTAATATTTAATGAAACTCACTACCATAAGGTATAATATTTGGTTTATATAGTAAAATGGTTACTTGAAGACAAGTAATGTTTAAGTTTGGAGAAATTGATGTCCTAAAATATGCTACTTTTACATATACATTTTTTGCACATTTTAAAGTATATTGCGCTTTAATGAAAGATATTTTGCGTATTTTTTATTGCAGATACAAGAAATGAAGTTTAAGAGCAAAAATGAATAGAAATGAACCAAAATGGAGCAAAATAGGTCAGAAGGAGCAAAAATTGACCTGACGCCAAGAATTCTCGAAGCTAGCGCCATAGCGCTACAGTTGGGTGCCTAGGCACCATAAACGGTTTGACTTTTATCCATTGAATTTAGATAAATTTAAAAGAGGTGCTTGAAGTGACTCTTAGTGTTTTCTAGAGCTTTATTTATAGGAAAGATTTCCACACGAAAAGAGAGTCATTTTTTGGTAGGTTAGACCACCATTGGAGTGGGCAGCCACCATTGTTAGAGAGGTGGTGAGTCTTTCTGATTTTGAGTGTTTTAGAGTCTTGTATGAGTTTATTGGAGTCAAGGTCAATCGAGGAACTTCAGATAATTGCTTGGGGAAGAGTTTGAGATAATTTTTTGTACTTTCTGTTAAGTTTTGTTTTGTGACATTGAGTTTTAATATATATTATGTTTTGTTGTATTATCCTTATGAATTTTGAGTAGTTTTCCTTTGCAAATTGTGATGGTATTTTCACCAATTTTTCATTTACTTTGCAAATTGGTCATTTGTAATGTTATAATTCGTTGCGAAATATAATGACCAGGGAGAAATATAATTTCAAACAACTAGTGAATGTCATGCTAACCTTAGGATGAGGGGAACTAAGTTATAATTGGAGTGCAAATAGATAGAGAGATAAATTTTGATGGGCGCATAATTGGTGATTCTAGAGTGACAGACTAGAAACTTAACCAATTTGATTTTTAGTTCCAAACCTAAAGCATAGTTAGTCTTATACAGAGAGCATAGTGGATAATCTAGAAGTAGGAGGCTAGAATTTACTCAACATAATCATATCAATTAGAACTTAAATTTAGATTAATCAATGTTTTTTATGCACTCAGGAGAGAGTAAAGAATAGATATGCTCCTATTTGTCAAAAACCACATTTCAAACTTTAAACATTTGGTTTCTACAATAATTATGATCTCTTTTCAAAGAGAGAATTTTCATATTATTCGAACTTCTTTAAACATAACTAGTTACGAAAAATTGCATTTACTTTTAGCTTTGAATTAGACTTAACAAATTTTAGCTTTTAACCCTTTACAAACATTTCAATATTATTCCCCTACATATTTTGTTTGCAGTTTACATAGAAATTCTTCTAAGTTGAAATATAAATTCTATTCTTCTCTGTAGGTTCCATACTGGGTTTTTAAAGAAAACTCCATATTACTTGAAATGATACGTGTACTTGCGTAGCACCCTTGGTGTGTAAACCATTAATCAAAATTCTAAACGTGTACTTGCATAGAACCCTTGGTGTGTAAACCATTAATCAAAATTCTAAATTCTATAACATATTTATGTTGCACACAAGTCCTTAAATATAAATTGGGTCATGTTTTTGGTCATCTTTTGAAACTTAATTAACTGTATAATTGCGGGTCGAGTCAATCCGAAGCTTCGTGTGGTTGTTTGCGCCAAAATTCCCTCTTCATGGTAGTACTCAAAAAGCGCATAATGTTGAAGTTGTCCCCTTCGATGATGCTGCCCTTGCATTTGAGCATTCACATTTGGCATATATCTTAAAAGGATCTAATGGCCTGAAGCTCCACTTGGGTATTGTCCCATTGTTTGAATAAGTGTCTGATATGAGTTCCCGCTCATTACGAATGATACAATCGGTTTCCCCGCCTTGAAAGATAGGAGAACACAATCGACGTTACCTTTAACCTACCTGGCTAGATTTAGAAGGGGGGAGGTGGATGGAGGTGGGATCCTAGAAAAGGATAGAAGGGATCAACCCAAGGGGGTGGCTAGCATCCGATTGCTCGCGAAATGGAGAAAGTGGTGTCTTCGTAAGTGCCTCGAGAATGGTATCAACAACAGTTTTTGGCCTGTCATAGGGACGGTTGTGACCCCTTGGGAGGGGGAGGGGGTGTGGGGCGGCGAGGGTCTAGGTGGGATCCTAGAAAAGGATAGAAAGGACCTACCCAAGGAGTCGGCTAGCATCCCATTGCTCACGAAATGGAAAGAGTGGCGTCTTCGTCACTGACTTGAGCTTGAGAATGGTAGCAACAACAGTTGTTGGCTTGTCGTACGGACGGTTGTGAACCTTTGCATTGCAAGCTCTCCAACATTGATGCACAATGTAATAAAAGCATCGGGCATGAGAATGTTTGCTCTTGATCACATTACTTAGCTTGTCGGCAACCAAAAGACATGTGTTTGCAATCTCTGCAGCTCAGCTGAGCTGCTGCTAATTTGAGCCTCAAAGCTGAATGAGTAGCTGCTAGCCTTTGGCTCACGGTGGCAAGTGTTTGCATCTCCGTATGCTACATAACAATCTTCTGTTCTATAACATCTAGAGGAAGCACGTGAGTCAAAGCGCCAAGTGGCTAACAAACACCAGAACAAAAAGGCTCTGGTTGGAGCATTTAAAGACATGGAAGTGGCCTACACATATCAAGTGGCAAGCGATCATTATTTCTGATGAAAACCATTCAACACAGCCTGCTATCAACTGGAACGTAACCGCTTGCTATCAACAAGCACGAGCAAGGGAGCGGATGACTGTGAGAAACTGAGCCAACAACTTATGGCGGCTGCAGGAAGATGGGTGGCAGTGATAGAGAAGAAGCCAGTTGCTGCTGCAGCAGCAGGAGGGGTTTGACGACAACAAAGTGACCCACAGAGGGCCTGCAGCGAGAATCCAGCAGAGGGCCAGGAGCAAGAAGGATCCTATGACAAAGGTGAGCGCATGGGAAGGCTTGCAGGAATAATTTGGATAAGGAGGGCCTGCATCAAGGAAGATAATGATTGCAAGGAGAATCTGACATCAAAGAAAATAGAGGAAGAGGTCTGTAGAAAAAACTTCAGCTGTAGGGAAGAGCCGGGAATGGTCTGCAGCCCGACGAAGGGGTTCCGACAACTGTTGGAAAAGTTCAGGCGGCCGAAAGAAGTTATGTTTTGTTCCCACGCTTTAATACCATGTAGAAAGGTGGAGAAACAATAATCAAATTACAACTCTTCTCGTAAGTAAAGGATATGGCAAACTTAATTCCTATCATTACATCTTATCAAAAGCAACAAACTAAAAAAATGAAAAAAAGTACAACATAATAAGGAATAAATTTAGAATAAATCTAAAATAGAAAACTCAGAATTCTACAATATTTACCGATAAAATAAACTAACATCCACAATATTCCAAAATAACGAAAAAAATGAGATCTTGATCGGGACTATTTTCATTCCCCAACAATGCGCTTTAAAGAGTAGGTGGTAAGTTCTCTTTCGAAACCAAAGTTGCTGCTACTATATGTTAAACATTCAAAATCTAATGACTAACTTTAATTGAGAGTTCTCTCTTATCACTGAAATAATTAATTAACTATGGGAATTTTAACAATGAAAAAACCTTGAATTAGATTATAAAATCCTTAATGAGGGCAAAATCTCAAGGTAGCATCTTATCAAAAATTCAATTTGTTTTTTGAAAATTTGACTTGGAATCATATCTCTTTGAAAAAAACCGTCAAAAATTTTCACAGCCCAAAAACAATAGGTTGTGACAGTTTCCTTGTAACAAATATGATGGCATCGAATGAATGTAATGGGGCAATTCATTTTTTGCGCCAAGCTAGCCCGTCATGACTCGTTTCTTTTGATGCATGTTGATGATGATAGGGAGCCTTCTTATATACTTACAGACAATATATCTCACTTTTGTACATGATAGATGCACACATACATAGTTTTTGTACCTTTTTGATATTTTAATGCAATATTTCAAAGAATGATGACTACTCATATTTAAATATAAGCAGTTGGTAGAGATGATCTTTCTGATAATTCAAAAGAACCATCTAGTAAAACATAGAACATAGAATTGAATTAAGAAAAAGTAGATTTTACAAGGATACGCATGGCAGATTTAGAAGAATCAGCTGACAACTGTCAAGTCAATAAGCATGGATAATATTCTGAATGCAAGAATACATGTAAGATATAGAAGGTCCCAGCTCCTGTTTGTTTCTTCATCCAAAGTCTGGCATAAAACATTATTCTTTGCAAGAAATTTACCTTAAATTTTAAAAGACAGAACTGAAGCGAAACAAAATAAAATGGCAGTAAATCCAAAATGTTTTTAACATATTGTACAAGCAAAATGGGATTGGAGAATGATAAAATCCCACACTATTTAAAAATGACTATAACTACTACCTTTATGAGACCAGTTTGAGAAAGACCAGTTTCAGTTATGATAATAAGGCACTTAATATCATGCTCTGCTGCATATTCATACTGCTCAGTGAGACTTGGGTCTGGTAGTAGAACAAACTCAGCCTGTTAAACAATCAAATTAATGGATTATTTAGAATACAGATGCATAATCTGTGATGTACTGCTTCATATGAGAAAGACCTTCATGTTAGCTTGCCACAATTCGGCAACTAATTCCATGCGTTCAAGCAGCAGACCTCCCCCACCTTTGGAGCAGACAAGCACATTCGTGTTGACTTCAATTCTGCCCAACATAACAGTGGATAGAAGATAATATGCTAAGTTTAAAGTCCGTGCATAAGTTATCAGATAATTATGAGATATTTCACCTGAAGGGCTTGATATCCATCAAACAATGACGAAAGACCTTCTCTAATGCAAGGCTAGTTCCAACTGCACCAGGCGGATTTGACCTCTAGTAGAAAAAAAAAAGCAAAAAAGATGCAAAATAGTACCTTAAAATAAAGTATATTAAATGAATGCATTAAGCACTATATACAGTACTGTTTAAAGAAAACAACGTTTAAAATATAAAATATTTATGCATTTTTTTTGTCCCCTCAGAAGAAATGTCAGTTGCCAAAATTAATTCAAAAAATGTTGCTACGTATCAGTTCAATATTATCAAACAAATAGGCTCCTAGCCACCAGTCATTTTTTTTAATGTTACAAGAAAAAATAGGACCATCAATCAGAAGGCAATAAAAAACTTATCTATAACATAATATAAGGTTAATATTTGAAACCTAAGGAAGGAAGTCTCAATAATTTTACTTAACATAAAAAACTTAGAATAACGTATGCACATACAACATACATTTTCATGATTCCACTTCTGATGAACCAAATAGTCGTAACGGCCACCAACTGCTATCAATGTAGCTTCAGATACTGGAACTTGCATATGATCTTTTAGGAATACCTGCATTCACATCAATAATAGTATGAATATTAATATAATTTTTTAGTAAGAAAATCTCTTTTAAGTCCCTAATATGAATTTATCGGAACACAAACATGTGAATCTAAAGGTATATCACCCAATTTCATTACTATTACTAACATCATAACGATCATCATCAACCTTATCACAACTATTGGAGGTCAAAGTTTATGAATCCTTATTTGTGTGCTCCTTCCTGCTAAGTGTTTCATCAAGGACCAAATAGTCTCCATGAATTATTTTAAACAACTTCTATCACATTATTTTTACTCCACTCATGTTCCTTTCTATTGGCCCAATAACACTTTAATCCGCCCATCAAATTGGTGCAAATTTCTAACAATTATAATTTCACGACCCAGCCTGATAGCTTAGTATTAAAGAAAGAATTATGATTGGATGGTATTAACATTTCATTAAATTCCCACAGATTTTTATAACATTCAATTTATAAAGTGATGCTAATGACCTAGCATGATAGCTTAGTATTAAAGAAAGAACTATGGTTGGATGGTATTAACATTTCATTAAATTCCCACGGATTTTTATAACATTCAATTTATAAAGTGATGCTAAGACACCATAAAATATATTACACAAAGTATATCATCCAAAATTAACATGATAGTTTGCACGTAAAATAGCTCAAACGAACACACAACAACATTACTACTCAAAAGTAAAAAGGACAATAACTACCACCACAATGCACAACATAATACCTATCAACAATAGTCATTCTTGTTGACCTTTTTTTTATGAGGTCTTTCTTCTACTTCATTTAGAACCTAGGATCTATCCTTAGGATTTCCTTTGAACTCTCCTAGAAAACTTGTATTGGGACCCACACTATTAAAAAATTCAAATCATTTTTTAATCCTCGGCGTTTAGTTAAGTCGATTAAAAACAATATATTGAAACTCGAGTTGAGTTACTATAGGGATTGAAAAAACCATAAGGAAACCCCACAACGTATGGCAGGTGACTTACTGCCCAGAGCGGTTTGCTTAGCTTTGGTTGTTATTTAAGCAATGACCGGTTACCATTTTGCTCGTTAAACGACTCTGATCAAGCCAAATGACTTCGTATGTCGCGCTGCACACAATTCAGAGTTAAATTGGTCTGATTGTCGACGGACTTGTCCGGATGATCCCGAATGACGAAAAGAACAGCACGAGCGTGCCCGAAACGTCAATTTTACCTTGGAAAGACATATACGTCGATATAATTCCATACACGAGACAAAATACGAGAACTAATACCCTTAAATAATCAAAACAATAATATTAATAATAAAAAATTTAACCAAAAAAACACACACACACACACAAAAAAACCCCTCACTACCATTTTCTCACACGCATGAAGCTCTTCCCGAGCTCCTCTCCTTCGTGCATTAGCCAAACACCTCTCCCCCTCTCACGCGGGAGAATCCTTTCACAAAGGATTCGAGTCGTTCCCACTCGCGTAGCCTGACCTATGTCGCCAATTCCCCCGACCCCTATCGCTTTCTCTGTTCGCCACTTCCCTGATCCTTATCACGCTCTCCTAACAGCCTGTAGGTTTTGTAGCAAGCATCTCCCTTCCTCCGGCTATAAGAACCCTTTCGAGGGAGGGATTTCGAGTTGTTGTTGGATATATTAGTTGGCACATTCTTTGTGCGGGCATTTCTTTCTCGACCATCTGAGGTCCTTGATCCTCTTCTTCCTTCAAGCATTGCAGGTAAAAAACCTTGTTATTTCGGGTTCTTCTTTGGTTTATTTGTGAAAGTTTTCATGCAGTAAGAAGTATTCCCTTGTTCTTAATCGAATTAAGAGAAATTATTTGCTTCTACCGTGTGAAATCTGCTTTGGTCGGCTTGAGTTGTGGAGAGATTTCTTGTCTACTCGGCTAATCAATCTAGCTTAGAGTAATTTGAATCTATTTTTAAAGGTTCATTATATCTTCCTATTAGCAAGAGCTGAATTCATTTTTTTATGGCTAATAGGTTTAAATGATATAAAGAGGTCCTTTTCTCTAATATTGTGGAAGGACTTCCCGGTTAGTTTGCTGAAATTGTTTGTGGTTGTTTGAAATATATGTGGTAGCGCTTTTGGGATGGGCTGATTTAATTAGCAGCATTGTAGCCTGGTAATGAAGGTGCATATGCTATAACAATCTGTAATTCATGGTGTGTTTTATGCTGCCTTGTTAATTAGCTCATTTTTTCATGTCGGCTGCTCGATTTTTACACTGGCTACCCCGTTTTCTTGCACGATCTCTAGGTATTCTTGCTTGATTGATTGATACCTTGCTTGGTTGCTCGATTTTCTTGACGTTTGAGCCTTTTTTTTTTTTTTTTTTTTTTTTTTTTTTGTGGTTGCTGATTTCTTTTGTAAGCATGCTGCCAAGAATTTTAATTGAGATAATCAGTAGAAAGTTTCTCCACTCGTGTTGTAGGTTTGTTCTATGACCCCACAGAAAGTTTATCAGGTTTTGCTATACACACTCTCTATCATCACTATAGAAAACATAGAGAGAACCTATGGCAGCTATATGCAAACCTTAAAATTCTCCTAATATTCTTATATTCTTACCCTAATACCAATTCTGGAGATGCTTGACATAAGTGGAAATATTCATAATGGGGTAGTGTCAAATAAATCATCGAGCGAGGTTATAAGTCGGAAATTTTGGGGTTAAGGGCGATGATGTGAAAAGCTTTTGGTGCTAAAAAAAGAAAAAAAATAATAATATTACTATTTCTGACCTAATGACTTTATGAGGGTGTAGGAGCAATGCTACAATTCACCAACAGTTGGCGAGAAGCTGTCTGTACTTTTCTAGGATGTTTGTAGCTCTAACCCAATAACGTGACTAACTCGTGGACCATCTGATTTAGATAACACATATAAAATATAACTAAATCTTTTCCTCATAACACTAATATTTCAGAATGCTAAATGAAAGTTTAACTTTAATTATATACCTGACAAACTAAGAATTTTGGGTGTTAGCTTCTACGAGTCCACTCGTTAATCACTTTGTTTGGGCTAGGAGTTGCCCTCTTCTGATCGTCTCGTTGGTAGCATCTCTCCGAAGTTGAATCTTATGCACACAGATTGCTTATGGTTGCCTACAGATATCCCTCGAGAATTAATAGGGCCGATCCTGTGTCTAAGCCCACCCACAGCATAAATTCTTATACCCAACTTCAATCTTTCATATATTTGTCACTTGACCCATTTTTTTTATATATACACATATCCTCATATCTTTCGTTTTTTAATCTTTCGTAATATTTGCATGTTTTACCTGTAATTTTAACTCTTTAGTAGTGGCCTCAGAGGCGGTATGTACATACTACCACTTTCTTTTTAATGTATTTTCTTATTACTGCACTTTCTCTTTTACTATACTTTACTATATATATTTGATTGTTTACACAAGATACATTACTATTCTGTTACTTACTATACCTGTTAAGGGCCCCTAGAATAGATGAAAATATATCACCTGTTTAGGAGGAACCCTGCAGCAAAACTCAACGACCCAACAATAGCAAATATTTGCCAATACAAACACACTTTTTAGAACCCAAAACCGCCACAGTGAAGAGCCCATAGCAAGCTCTTTATGAAGTAAAAAGGTGCAATCGAGCAGCGGAGGACTTCAGGTGACAATCAAGACCACCACATGAAGCAAATGACGATCATCAACTAAAAATTTCATAGTATTAAATAGCATAAACCCTTAGGACCTCGAGGTCGTTCGTCTAACATGACAAAAATCCTCACGCTATCTTTTAGACCTTCGTACGATCGTATGTCATACGATATAAGCCTTACTCTTTTAAAATTTTGATATCGTTGTTCGGTACAACGTAAATCCTACTATCTTCTTGGGTCGTTTGCACTGTCATATGTCGTGCAAATATATGTTCTAAAATTCTAATAAATTGCAGGTTTTAAAAATTAAATAACTTCCCTTTTCAGAGAAATAAAATCAAACCATAGATTAGTTTGAGATGTTACCGAGGTTTCCTCGGTATCCTCGACATCGCCTACTTTTTGCTCATTTGAATTCCCAAAATAACTATTTCACATTGAGTTGTTCCTACTTGATTTTCCTATAACCAACCGTGAAAACTAAACTTTGAATTCTTAAAGATGAAATCTCTTATCTTAATCGAGAGTTTTCTTAGGTGTTTTTGGTTGCGTAAGATGTAATTAACTATATAGGTTTGCGGCTGTAGGAGAATTTGTAACCTAGATAATCTAAACCATGTCTACTCTTTATATTAGATAGGAGAATTATCGGTCATAAATTTCGCAAACCAAATAAAAGTAATCAATTTCTTGTTTTAAATTGTTAAGTCTACTATCAAGTGATATACTTATCTTCCGAGATAGTGCATCACTTATGGTATTATGCTCAATTAGCTAAACTATTAAATATATAAGATCTATCTGGTCTCATTTTTGAAAATTAAAAAATTATTTTTAAAATAAATATTATATACGTATTAAATTAAATATATTTTCAAAGAAAAAACGACCAACAATCCTCCTGTAAACTAAATCTCTCGTGTAAGTCATATCAATCTAGTATTATATCTGAAAGAAAATAATTTAAATAGTAAGTTTACACAACTTAGTGAGCAATTTCAGTCTTATAATGCATTAAATTAACATAAAAGGCTTTATATGAATGACCAAAAAAATAAAACTCTTTGTTTAATTAAAAGCCCCAAACGCAAGACGTGAAGAGTTGCGTTAAGTAGTTGACAGTTAGCATAAATTTTTTCTTAAAAAAATCATGACATGAATCATTTAAATCATTGTGTAAATAATAGGACATCCCCTGAAAGTGATGTGTTGCATGACCTGAATACAGTGAAAAATGTGTAAGAAGTGCCACACCAATGCCCAAGTGTGTTGTTAAATAAGCAAGAGTTCACACATTATGAATGAATGAGGGCAAAAAGTTAGTTCATGAAACTAATATTAGAATAAGATCTTGGAATATAAGTACTCTCACAAGTAAATTAACAAAATTAGTAAATATTATGATTCATAGGAAGATAAATATTTTATGCATTCAAAAAACTAAATGAGTTGGGAAAAAAACTGAAGAAATTGATAACTTAGGTTGTAAACTTTAGTATTCAGGTAGGAGTCGCACTAGAAATGTTGCACGTGTGATTATAAATAATAGTTTGAAAGCTCATGTTGTAAAAATTAACAGAATTCAGAATAGAGTTATAGCCTTCAAAATTATTGTTGATACTAAAATTTTAATGTTATAAGTACTTATGCTCCCCAAATAGATTTAGATGTAGGTTCAAAAGAAAAATTTTGAAGTTAACAAGAAGAATTAATCATGAAGAACGATTTTTTATTGAAAAATAGTTAAATAGATATGTTAGTAAAGTGGTAGAAGATTTTAGAAATATTCATAATGACTATGATTTTGGAGTGATAAATGAAAAAAATAGAATCATATTAGATGTTACATTAGCTTAAGATTTTGTTATTTTTAATACTTTATTTAAGAAGAGATATAAGCATATTATTATTTATGAAAAAAAAAATATCGTTGAGAATGTAAAGATTATACAATTATTCCAAGTAATGATTTAAATACTTAACATCGATTATTATTGTTGGATTTTAAGATGAGTAGGAAGATAAAAAATACAAAAAAAAATTATCATAGAATTAGATCGAGCACCTAAAAAAAACAAATAAAATTATTTTTTATGAGTAAACTTCAAGACTTCAATATTTGGGATGTTACTAAAAAAACTAATTCGATGTGGGATAAATTAATAAGCACTATTAAATAAATGACAAAAGTTATATTTAGGAATCAAACGAAAAAATTTTAATAAATAAGAACAGTTGGTAGTGAAATAATAATGTGCCAGAAAAGATAAAATCTAAGAAGTTTTTTCATAAAAATTGGTTAAATGTAAACACTTACAAAATTGAGAAAAATATAAGGTGGTCCATAGAGTGTCTAAGAGAACAGTTTGTGATGCTAACAATTTTATTTTTTATTATATTTATTATAAATTAAATACTAGCCAAACAAAGAGAAGAGAAAAGTAAATATATAATTTAAATAAATAGTATAAATGATAAAAATTAAAAAAACGAATTTCTTAGGGGAAGATATTCAATATAGGTGGGTGAGATATTTTGATAAACTTTCAATGAAGTTTTTGAAAACACGATCGACCTTAGAGGTCTCAATATCATAATGATAATAAATTTGTTTATTTTTATCATTGCAATAGTAATAATGAAGTTGATCAGACTTTAAAGAAAACTAATGGCGGTAAATCTGTTGGGCCGGATTGTATCCCAATAAAAGTAAGAAAATATCTAGGAGATTTGAGGATTATTGGCTTACTAAAATTTTTAATATTATTTTAAAAACTAAAAAGATGCTCGAGGAGTGAAGGAAGAGTCTGTTTTTAAGAAAAAAGGTGATGCGTGAGAGTGCAAATTATAGAGGTATTAAGTTAACATGTCATGCATCAAAATTATTGGAGAGAGTAATTGAACATATGTTAAGATGTGATATACATCAAAATTATTGGAAAGAGTAATTGAACATATGTTAAGATGTGATACAATGATTTCTCATAATAAGTTTGGATTTATGTTGGGAAAGTCTCCTATGGAAGGTTCACATTTATTGAGAGATTTGATTGAGAAGGCAAAGAGAGAGAAGGATCTACATATATTTTTATTGATTAACACAAAACTTACGATAAGGTTCCAAGAGACGTTCTTTTGAGAGTTCTAGTAAAGAAAGGTGTCGATATGACCTATATTCAAGTCATTAAAGATATGTATGCTATAACTGTCACTTGTGTTCGAACAGAAAGAGGATTGACAAAGCATTTTCCAGTTTCCATTGGATAACGAGGATCGGCTTTAGCCCATTTTTCTGCTTTAGTTATGGATGCTTTTACTGAACGTTTACATAAGAATGTATCATGATGTTGACCAATATCAGCACAACAATGGTTAGAGAAGCAGTGACCACTAGGAACATACACATCATCTATAGTAGCTCCCTAGACTTCTTTTGCACAAGCGATTGTGGCGACTCTTCTCTCTAGAATGATTCTAAACAATTGAAATATATGTGAATCAAATTCGATTAAATAATTGACTAAAAAGAAAAAAACTATCACATACCCAGTCCTAAGAAAACAATTAATATGTAAAGATTCATTATGTTAGGAGAACTTAAAGCATCATCGTCAGCTTGAGAGAAAAAATGAAATTACTACTTGATCTAAAATGAAAAGAGAGATGTAACAAAAATACTTTCCCCCACAATACCGACAGGATATATTCACTAAACTCAACCGTTTGCACCAGAGAGATTCTTTTGTGGACGAGTACACAGTTGAATTTGATCAAATCTATCCAAAATGTGATATAGTGAAACTAGAGGAGAACATAATAGTGAGGTACTTTGTAGAACTGAGGCAATCTATTAGGATTGTGGTACAAATGCAGTTGTATTGGTCCTTAACACGATGTATAAACCTTGGCTTTGAATGTGGAGAGAGCATTGTTACTAAGTAACAATCACACCTTACAAATAAAGTTAAACCATCAAATCAAATATCAAGAGTACACCTAGGGGAGCACCTAAGCTGACCCTGCCAGAGGAGGAACCCATAAAGTGGATAAAAGGTCAAGATTGACAGTACTCTCAAATCCATCCCCTCCAAAAAATGCTTCAAGTGTCACTATCTGGGCCACAAGGCATCTAAATGCCAAAACGAAAGAATGTTATTTTCACTGAGTAGGAAGCAGTTGAAAAAAAGGACTGTGACAAAAAAGAGAATAAAGATTTCAGATAGTTGTCTCAACTTCCACCTGATGAGGAAGAGAAATCAGTGATTCATGCTGAGCCCATGAGAGAGAATCCAGGTAAATTAACATTAGTTATTCTACAAGGAAGTGAATCCGAGCAACCGATACCAGAAAAGGGGCAGCCCTTGTGGAGGGGCTCGCTGAATATCCTGACCGACAATTTACCTCTTGGGTGGTTGTCATTGAGAGTGGTCCAACATGATATGGATGTCATTCGAGGGTAAATTTCTCTAAACAATTTTATTAATTAGAAGCACCCAAGTCTGAGTGGGAGAAGCAAGTTACAAATTTAAGAGGTCAAAACTTGGGTCATTAGAATGAACTTATATATGAAGTTTCAGCTCTGATTGTACAAAATAAGAATGTTTATTTAATCTTTCAAAATGTGTTTTAGAATCATGTATATGTTATAAAGTTGCAGGAAAAGGACGTGAGCATATATTTTGTAATGGGATTGCCTCAGACTCAACACAATGATAACTATATTATGGTGGCGATAGATCGCTTTCAAAAACTTCCACAGAGAAAGAAAAGCCTCTCATAGCTCATAAGAATGATGCAAGAGTGTCCGTCCGCCTCCCATTCCATAAAAATTCACCGGATCCCCCGCTCTACAAAACACTAGCAATATCAGAATCGACCCCACAAGAGAGTATGAGGAATTGGGATTAATTTTTGTTCTAGTTGAGATTTTTAGCAGAATTTTCACAATTTCACGATAGACCAGAACAAGAAACATGTTGCATGAATTTTGAACAGGAAGAATTTCATCTGATCGGCAAATTCAGCGAGAAACTTTATCTTTTCTAATTTATTTCTTATTTCTTATTTCTTTATTGTTAATTAAGGTTTCCAGAAGAATTTCATCTGATCGGCAAATTCAGCGAGGAACTTTATCTTTTCTAATTTATTTCTTATTTCTTTATTGTTAATTAAGGTTTCCTCCAACATAGACTGTTTATATCATGTATTTATTGTTTCTTTCAGACAATTGGCTATTTTTATGTTATTTGGAGATGTTTCTCCTAGTTTTCTATCCCAGAGTGTTATATCTTTGGATTTCTTTCAGGTGGTGTGTTTGTAGCCTGATATGATCAAAGTGGTGATATCTCTCAGACATTTGGGAGCCTCCTTTGTCGTCCAAATTGCCACCCACCGTTGTTTGACAGTATAAAACAACTGTTTTCCACTTTCAATTCGCTGTCATAATGTCGTTCATGCCAGATGTCAATTAACATTCGTCCTCCCGCTTTCCTTACGCATCCAACAACTTGCCAACACTTTTTTTGCGTTCTCAAATACATTATAGAAGCCTTAGAACGGTATCACAAATGCTCAAGATGAGGTCAGACATGGTGACCCCATCAAGGTCCAACAAGTGTTACTTCACTTAGATGCTGGATAGGTTGCACTTTGTAAATGTTTGCTTAGAACTAGGGTTATAGTATACAACAACAAAGCCTTAATCTCACTACGTGGGGTCAGCTACATGAATCTTTTTCTCCATTGAGTCCTATTTACTGTCATATTTTCATTTATCATTAGTCCTATTTACTGTCATATTTTCATTTAATTCTAATAAACTAAAATCATTTTTTATACAATAAACCCAAGTATTCCTAGGTCTACCTCTGTCTTTCTTAACATAAGTCGAATCTAAAACATCTACACTCCTAATCGGATCATCAGATGGTCGACGCTTAATGTGACCAAACCATCTTAAATGACTTTCCCTAATTTTGTCCTTCATAGGAGCTACACCAACCTTATCACGGATAAAATCATCTTGCATTTGGTCTCTAAGTGTAAAGCCCCTCATCCACCTAATTTGACTTTCCCTAATTTTGTCCTTCATAGGAGCTACACCAACCTTATCACGGATAAAATCATCTTGCATTTGGTCTTTAAGTGTAAAGCCCCTCATCCACCTAATTATTCTCATCTCGACAACACTTAACTTAGGATCATGCTTCTCTTTTAAAAGCCAACATTCAACACCATAGAGCATTACAGGTCTCAACATCGTCTTATAAAAAGCTCCTTTCAGTCTAAGCAGTACTTTTCTTTCACACAAAAAGCCCGAAGCATTCCTCCACTTCAACCAATCAACTTGAATTCTAATATTAACATCCCCATCTATATCACCATTGCTTTGAACAACAGACCCGAGATATCCAAATTGTTCACACAATTTGATAATTTGACCACCCAAAGATACACTTCTGCCACTAGAGCTACTACTACTAAATTTATATTTCATGTATCAGTTTTAGTACTACTCAAATGAAGGCCTTTAGACTCCAATGTAGACCTCCATAATTCATGTTTTTTCAGGGCTTTTTCTCTCGTCTTATCCACGAGAAGAATAGCATCAGCATGAAGCATACACAAAGGTACATCCTTCTGTAAATGTCCAGTAAGACAATCAATAATTAAAGCAAAAAGATATGGGCTTAAAGCCGATCCCTGATGTAATCCAATAGAAATAAGAAAATATTTGGTCAATCCTCCTTCAGTTCAAACACAAGTAACAACTCTAGTATATATCTTTAATGACTTGAATATAATTCATATCAACACCTTTCTTCTCAAGAACTCTCCAAAGGATGTCTCTTGGAACCTTATCGTTAGATTTTTAAAAAAAAAAAAAAAATCAAATGTAGATTCTCCTTATTATCTTGTGAGCCGCAAGTCGCACCTAACTTGGACCTACCAAATTGAAGATTTTTATAATTGCGGCCAGACATATGTCTTAACCTATGCTGAATTGCCCTCTCCCATAATTTTAAAGTATGACACATCAACTTAATTCCTCTATAATTTGCAAACTTGTGCATCCCCTTGATTCTTAAAAATGGGGACCAAAATACTCTTCTTCCACTCCTCAGGCATCATTTTAGTTTTTAAAATAATATTAAAGAGTTTAGTAAGCCAAAAAAACTCCCAAATCTCCTAAACATTTCCATACTTTTATTGGGATATCATCAGTAACTACAGACTTTCCAACCCTGGTTTTCTTTAAAGCTTCATCAACTTATTTTTTACTAATGCGACGATAAAAATGAAATATTTTATTATTATTAACGATATTAAGATCACTAAGATCGATCGTGATTTAGAAACTTCATTTAAAAGTTTATCAAAATAACTCACCCACCTACATTGAATATCTTTTTCTAAGAAAATCATTTCTAAGAAAATCACTTTTTGACTTTTTGATTTTTATCTTTAATACACTTTACTTGAGTTAAATATTTACTTTTCTTTTCACTTTGTTTGGCTAGTTTATGCGTGCATTTTTCACCCTCAGCATCTAATCTATTATTATGATCATCAAAAACATAACTTTTAGCGTCACATATTATTTTTTTAGATTCTCCGCAGGCCATTTGATAATTTTTCCAGTTATCTACGCTTTTACATTTAAACCAATTTTTATAACATAACTTCTTATATTTTATTTTTTCTTGCATATTATTATTCCACCACCAACTATTTTAATTTAAAGAACCATTTTCTTTTGATTCTCCAAGTACATCTTTTGCTACTTGTTTAATAGTGTTTGTTACTTTATATCACATAACATTTGCACCAACATTTTACATTCCCGCATGTCACCCTGCAAATTTTAAAATGAATACACATTGCACGGCTATCTTCCCAATCATATTAAAAGGGCCTCCATGCTTATAGAGTTAGATAATTTCATCATATGTATGTTTAGAGAAGTATTCTTGATTCTTCAACCTGACTCGCCTGACATAAGTTCTTCGCTTAGGTGGCTATCTAATATGCCTAGAGAGTTAGATGCTTTCCAAAACATAACATATCTTAAGTCCTTTGTGATGTGATTTGGTTATATAGTCACTTATTGATTTTCCACTCTTTAGGCTTCCTAGTCATACCCTTGGTAGATATAATTGTCACTCTTGACTTCTCTGTACGGGTAGAGTTATAGACTTTTATACATTTCTTTCCCGTGAATTTAAGTTTATTGAGCTTCTTTGGACAACACAAAACATGCTGACATGTAGTTCATAGTCGTGTTGGGTCGGCTATCTTCATGACTTAATAGACTTGGGGTTTTAGTATCCAGCGATGAAAAATCCATAGTGCAAGCTATGCAATCTCTACCAATTTTGGAAATGCTTACCTACTTGCTCATGTCCCTTTTGGGCCTTTCTTACTCTTTATTGAGTCTTTCATAGTTTTTCTAGGCCCTCTTTTATTAAAAGGTAGCTACATGTTGGGTTTTAATGATTTTTCCTCTGCTCAATGACCTTATTTAGCCTTGAAAGAAAGAGATTTCCCCTACCATGAAACTCTCCTTGCTAACCTGTTATACGTCTTTTCCCAAAAAAAAAAAGGAAAAGAAAAAACAAGCACAATTTTATCAAGAGTCCTTCTGGATATCCCTCAGAATGTAATTGACCACGAGAGTACATCGTCATGAGATGTCTCACTGAATCCAAAATAAAAGGAAAAATTCAATTTTACTCTCATTTTGGATACACGGGCAATTGTAAAACCTTTCACATATTTTATCTCAAATTGAGCATGGTCCAAATTATTTTAAACTGCTCTTATCAGGTCTATGTTACGAAGATCGCCTTATGAGACATATTCATAACCACCTTTTGTATTTATTATTAGTTGCCCGATTTAGCTATTTTCTTCTCATGTTGCTCCATTTGGAGTAGACGCTATTTGGGAAGGGGGACCTAGAGAAAGCTCAACAATGAAGCGCAAAAGTGCACATGATTGAAATTCATTTCAACATTCCGTACATTACAGGGCCTATGGACTATACGCCCATCTATACAGGTTGAGCATTTTAAAAAAAAATGTGTATCATCCTTTCTCACGTATTCTTATCTCACATGCATCTTGAATCAAGTGAGGTTGCTTAACACATGCAAATTTGATGTGTTGCCTTCATGGATTAGATAGGGTAATATGGATATTTTTTACCAATGTTTTAAAAGGCAGAGACGTTGAGTGGGGCATTTTGGCTATTATAGGGTGAGGCGTAAACCTCAAAGAGTCGAGCACAGGCCCCACAACAACAATAACAAAGCCTTAATCCCACTACGCGGGGTCGGCTACATGAATCCTTTTTCTCCATTGCGTCCTATTTAATGTCATATTTTTATTTAATTCTAATAAATTAAGATCATTTTTTATAAGATAAGTCCAAGTCTTCCTAGTCCTACCTCTGCCTTTTTTAATATAAATCGAATCTAAAACATATAGTCTCTTAATCGGATCATCAAATGGTCGATGTTTAATATGACCAAACCATCTAAGACAAATTTCTCTAACTTTGTCCGTCACAGGAGCTACACAAACCCTATCACAGATATATTCATTTCGCATTTTGTCTCTAAGTGCAAAGTCACTCATCCACCTAATCATTATCATATCGACAACACTTAACTTAGAATTATGCTTCTCTTGTAAAGGTCAACATTCAGCGCCATAGAACAATACAGGTCTTACCACCATCTTATAAAAATTTCTTTTCAGTCTAAGCGATACTTTTCTATCACACAAAATACCCGAAGCATTCCTCCACTTCAACCAGCCAACTTGAATTCTACTATTAAAATCCCCATCTATATCACCATCGCTATGAACAACGGACCCGAGATATCTAAATTGTACATACCTTTTAATAATTTGATCACCCAAAGTTACAATAATATTATAATATCAAAAAAAACTACATAAAAAATTAAAAAATTAAAATATATAATTATTAAATAACAAAAGTAAACTAGTTGCACTTAATAAAAAAAATTATTAAGAGATTTTAAAAGAATTTATACTCATTCAATTTCAAAACAAGACTTCTAGGATTAAAATCACCAAAATATTGGCATAAATCCATCCCATGTGGATTTCACGGATTTTAATATAGTTACAATGAAATCACTGCAACTATAATAAAATCACAGTATATACAGTGAAATCTGCACATTTAGATTGTGCTTACATTTATTTCTGTGAAAGTGCAACAGATAAAGAGACAAGAAATTGCGAGAGATCATGAGAAGATGGTAAGGAACTCCCGATCGACTGTGGGAGAAATGTCAAGGAGTGGACTGCACAATAAAAGGCCTCGCGGGAGATAGGGTTAGAGCACGATGCTAAAACTACTTTATACACTTTCTAAGTGCGCAGAAGAGTGTAGGAGAGATGCCTGCCACAAAGGGTTGTGGGAGAAACAATTACAACAAAGAGTAGGAGAGATGACTGCGTCGGAATCGGATACGCCCAATGAGGATCATGCCCCGCTCATTTGGTAGGGGTGTCCCATCAACATTTTTGAAAATAGAGTTTTTGACATTCCACACACATATCCTTATCTATTTTACAAATAGGAGATATTGCAGTGATTTTAATTGCGATTGAGGGATTTCACACCTAATGTATATGATATTGTGTTTGTAATCTGATGTTTTTTATTGTAATTGATTGAATCGATCGTGGAGGTCCTCTTTGGAGGTCCTCTTTTGATACTTTTGACACCTCAAGCATTGAATCGATCGTGGAGGTCCTCTTTTGATACTTTTGACACCTCAAGCACTTCAGTGTAATCCATTTTACAAATGGAAAATATATGTATACTTGTTGAATAAATTTTTGAGTTTTACTCTAAAAAATATCAGACGATATGGAAATACTTGGTAGCTGATTTCAATATTCTCGATGCATCAATGAAGTTGATTTTGCGAAACTGGTAATCTCTATTGATTTAAAATTATACCATACGTCTTGATCCTGCTTCATGCAATTCAATGGTCATTGTTAGTCATTCTCCATCATTATTGCAACATTCAACCACGCTTAAATGCAGAGAAACCATACAGGTCAACTTATAGACAACTAAAATAATTCATAAAACTTATGCAATATAGAATTATTTGAATAAAAAAAGATAAATAAATAGAGTAGAAATCTCAAATGAATCTTTTCCAATACTTTTGGTTAACATAGAACATTGTTAAAGTAAACTACAACAGCAATTCAAAAAGTAAGAAAATTTAATACTGTTACCTGGAAATAAAGTTCTCTGTAGTACTCTTCTGTAGGAGGGATAAGAACATCTAAAGAGATATTTTTCTCAATGTTCCATATCCGTAAGTAACTAACAAGGGTTGAAATCTCCTCAAGAGCCTTACGAGTGATTTTATCTACAAACAAGTTCTCATATTATCACGAAATCAATTAAGAAAGTTAGCCAATATGATAACTACAGCTGCTCATATTCTCAAGTAGACATATATATCTATAATAAATAACTACCAGGAGAAAGGGCTCCCCTCAATCTTGCTAAAGCTTTATCAGCAGATCCACAAAACCTCAGGTCTGCTGTTTGCAATCTATTGACAATAACTTCTGAAAGATGCAGATCCTGAAGTACAAGAACAAATCACAGATCTTTATTATAATTGACACTTCTTGCAACACACAATTGTCCAAGGGTATATGAGTTTTAACCAAAAAAATAAATACTTTGGTATTGATAGTTAAATAACCACAAGTTAAAAATCAGTATTTTGTTTTTGTTTCATTGAATTGCATAAAATGGAGATAAGACATTTAATTTGATTTAAGATGAGATGAGGAAGTTTAAAACTCCTACTCGTCATAAAAATATTAAGCCAACAAAACTGTTTTATAGTTTATTTCCCTGGTGCTCCTAAGCTAGGCTTAGTTTTTCACAACTTAAAACGAAATGATTCTGGGCTATTTAGACAAAATTCTTTGCTAGGTAAGTTTTTCTCTGCATACTTCCCTTGTTTCCTTTCTCACCGCAATCACATGCTCTCCTCACACTCAATTATCACTTTTCCAAAATTTTTCATTCCCTTCTTTCTTTCCGTCTACTGCTTCTCCACTTTAATTGCTCTTTCTTTTAAAACTCTTTATTTTAGAGAGAAAAATTGAAAGGGAGAGAGAGAGAGAGAGATATCAATTATTAAGAGGAAGAGGGATAGAGAGAAAGAGAAAGAGTGAGTCAGGACGGAATAGGATTCGAGCCGGATACACTAAAATGACAACTTCAAAATCCTTAATCTTGATCATGTTTTTTACTCTATTTACCTTAACTTCAAAATCCTTCGTAATTTGATCATGTTTCATTAAGTGATCCATTCCTTCAGAACCACAGGCTTAGTCGATGCCTCTCTAACAAACTCTCAGTGCAACCTTTGGCTCCATGAACTGCTAGGCCTGTCAATACCTTCACTCACGAGCACTTGACATAAGCTACTCGTCATGTCCCAGGTCACCTTTTCCCACAAGCGTCCACGCGACTTTTTCCTCATGTGCAACCAACTCGTTGATGCATTACCAACAACTTTCTCACCTACTCACTATCGACTATTTCGCAATTAAGTATGAATAGAATGGGGAGAAGAAAGTGCAAGGGCGAAAAAGAGCAAGAGATGGAGGCCAAATGGGGAGCCTACAGTCAGTGGGAAGAGGGGATAATTTTAGTTTTTATTATTTTATTTTATTTTTTTATTAATCTTTTTTGGACCAAATCGCTCTCAGGCCTCTTATGTGAGGCACAGATACAAGCTGGCAGAAAAGTAAAGAGGGAGATATGTGATTTTATTTTTTTTTTAAAGCAATAAGTCAAAAGACTGACTATTCAATTTTTAACTAATCACTTTCCACCAATGGTAAAACTTACAACCTATTTCTTTCTACAAGACGATAATCAAAGGTGCCATGATGTTCCTAAAATACAGTACCTGGAATGCATTCACTAGATTGAAAGGCCATACAGAAGGAATGATAATGTTTAATAAAAAATAAACCTTTATTTCCGACTTGAATAGCATTTTCATTTGCCATCTATAATAAAGATAGTTTTTTTTCAATCAAACTGCATTTCATATAGCCTGCATGAAGAAAATGAATAAAAAATGCACGTTATTCAAAAGCAAACTTCATTCACTGGTTTAGTAGCTATGAGTATCATGCAACGGAAATGAAAATATCTAAGCATATGAAATTGACGAGGCTTAGATACAAGCTTAGTTTTCGATAAATGGGGAGTAGAAATGAACTTTAGCTGTAAGAAACATTGAGGATTGGTGTTCGATAAATGGAGACAGATCTGATTTTTATTATATGCTCCCTATCAAGTACTAAAATACCACAAACATACAATATCTTATATCATCTAAGAAAGGCCCTATAAAAAAAAAAACCCTCTTAAAAATGCCTAATATTATATGATAATTAAATGATAAAAAAGCTAATTCATTGATAGTTGATATAAGAAATAGCATCAATTCAACATATTCAATATCCTTTAACCTGCATGAGCTGCCGGCGTATAAATCCCCAATTTGATTTCCGCTTAGTTGAGTGTGGAGGAGAAGATCCAATCAATGAAAGAAGCTTCATCCCAAAGAATAGCAGAGATAGAGATGTTAGGCCAAACAAATATGAAATCATGCGGAAAAAAAAAAGCAATACAGGCATATACCTCGGCAACATTTTGTCGGAGTTCCTTTGAGACTCCAGCCCAAGACCAAACTGCTTCTAAAACTTGCATATGATTTAAACGGATATCAATCATGCTTGGATGACAGAACCTGGATACAATATCCACTACCACCTGATAGATTGCGTAGACACGAACACTGTTTTACTTTTCCAAAAACATAGAGATTTCAACTATTTTTTAAGTTTAACCCAAGGCAATAACCATTCATTGCCAAAAATTACACATGTAAATCAATGCTTTATCATTATACGGATTTCGAAACTCTCAACATTTCAGCCCTCAAGTATCAGAATAACTTTAATGAATTCAACAAAACACGACATACTTTCAATGCAAGCACCAACAGTTAATTTTTGTCGATTGTTGTCATACCAAATGCTTTTTCTTTTTAGATCCCGTCTAATGTTTGGGTTTCAAATGAAGCATGAAAGTGTATTGGACCAGCCATGTTCACATTATCATAATTTCAAATTTACCACGCAACGCTAAACGGGCATGAATTACACAAATATTGGGAATATGTAACATACGTAATCAGGAAAAGAGTTTTTGACCCACACCTGGCCTAGTAGAAAGAACCTATTTAACTTATTGCTTTGCTCAAAGCCCATGAGACAGCCAAAAAAAAAAAAAGGATTAAGCAAATATGCAATAGACAACTTTAAAATGTTACACTGTCCTCAAAAAACATTTCTCAAAAGACAATCTAACCAATGAGTTTAAAATTATTATAACTACCAACACATTTCGAGGGTCACTAGGCAGCTAATGGTTAAACTACATCATTTACTCAACTTTGATGCAGATAATGTTTTGCTCCGCACAACTTGATACAATGGAAGGATGGTACCGTGCTTTCACCAATAGGTTGAATTTACTTTATCTTGATTCAAATTTTCTCCAACATGAAAAGGGTTTTTTTTTTTTTTTTTTTAATTCAAAGTAATAAGAACAAGTATCACTTCAATAACTGGGTATAGTAATTGACTTATTTGATACAGTTCTGAAATACATTACAGATGAAAATACTAAGAGACCATACCTTTACCGCCTCTGCCTCCAGTAATGGTGGAGAACCTCCAATTATATCAAAATCTCCCTAGCAAATGGCATTATTTGGTTAAATGATACAAAGCCTACTGAGAGATTAATTTATTGTAGATGCAAAGCCTACCTGATAGAAACGGTTTGGAGTTGAATGGCCAACAGCTCTCCTATATACCCTGTTGACCTCATAACGTTTGAAAGAAAATACCTAAAAATAATTTGGTTGAACAGTGATTATCACGAAACATCACGCATAAACATATGCATAAAACTGAACAAGCCAAAATAGATTGGAAAACATGCTGATTATCAAATAAAAACAACATATGATCTGACAAGTTGAGCTTTGACAAAGTCAATAGATAGAATCCCACAATTCAATCGTTAAATAGAATTTTGAATCCTCACTAGCAAGGTTCCACTGCTTAAAGCACAAAATGTCAGCGGGCCTAATTCAAGTTAAGGTTATAAACAGATTGAAAAATTGTGTTCACATCTAAGCCTAGCATTTAAAGATTCTCTGAGCTCAATTAATGTCACATTTTCAAGCCTTATGTTTGTCATTGCCTCAAATCGGAGTGCTGTTCACTACTTCCGATTCTAGTGCTCCACACCACAGAATGTGGCATTTGTTGCCTATCTACAAACCAGTGTTTGCTGTGGTCTCTACACTCAAATGCTCCATCACACCACGGAATGTGGCATTTGTTGCCTACCTACAAACCAGTGTTTGCTGTGGTCTCTACACTCAAAATCCGTTGTATTGTTTAGGTTTGGTAATCATCATTATTTCTAAGAATGATGACCTTTGCCACTATACAGTCCAATATCTGCAAATCTACATGACGCGCCAAAAATGCATGTTTTCATGTCGCTGTACAACACAAATGCATGTTTTAAATAGTATGCAGTCTAAGGGTCCACATCGATTCTACAAGGAAAGTGTAAGCAATTTGTTTCCATAGAAAACTCTTTAGCTTACTAATTTAGTCAACCTAGCTCGAAGTGTTCACAAAAGAAGATTTAAATCTTAAGATTCTAGCAAGCAGAGAAATTAGCAGACAACATAAAGCAAAAACAGTGGAAAGATTTTTGTGAGTTACTTCAAGATTTATGAAGCTCGCGCCTCTGTGATTCGAGAATCGTGGTGATCGTGATTTTCTTAAATGTTTTCCTACGTGATTGTTGTAAATCAGGAATATAGTATTCCTTATACTTATGTTTAGGTCAAAAGAAGCCTAGAATACATGGAGTTGAGGCTTCCTCAATTCCCGTGGTATTTTGCATAACTGTTCTGATCCCCTGAGATGATTGCAGAATTCCACTGCAATATGTCAATCCTCACATAATTCTGTGGTTAACCCTTCATTTTCACTATGCAAGGATTAGAGGTCGTAGCTTCACGAATCATTTTAACATCCTAGTTGAGTAGACTAGGAATAAAATTAAGTTTATAAGTTAACCAATAATATAAGCCATGAAAGTAAAAGAAAATGCTAGGGGAAAAACATTACGGAAAAATAACGATTGAATTCACTACTACTACATCATAGAGACAAAGAACTATTTTAGTCATACATTGTCGAGAAAATTATAGCATGGAAAATGATGCAAGAATTCATTGCAAGAAACAAAAACATGTAAAACTTGTGAAAACTTGTTTCCTCCCCAATTGCAGACTCCTTCCCTCTTATACATGTCTCTCAAAACTCATAAACTACAAGAAACTCTCACCCTACAAGGTTTCTACCAAAGGAGGAGGACCTTGAGAAAAACTCTCAAACTCTCTACAAACCTTGCCCCTAGCCGCCTCCAACGACTCTTGGATACCAAACTCCTCCCATGGAGCCCTAAAAATTTTTCTTATATCAAGAATCACGACTTGGGCCATCAAATTTATTTCCTAAAGTGTTTTCCTACTCGTCGGTGTGGTCACGCCCAAACCCGACATGGTCACGCCACTAGACTGCAGACAGTGATGTGGTCATGTCGCTATTCTGCACAAGGAAGCATGGTCACGTCAGATGCAACATGGTCGTGCCACACTGCTTCAATACTTAGCATGGTCACACCACTTCCAGGCGTGGTCACGCCGCTTCAAGTCACTTTTTTGCTTAATTTTCTCATTTCAAATTATTCGTATTCAACTCTATAACCTGCACAACATTAACAAAAAAAAGTTCTCAAGCGTAAATTTGTGATAATTAAGTAAGAATAACATCTAATATGCAGGAAAGATATATGTAAAATCAAGTAAATTTAATACATGTTAGTACATAAGCCCAACTATCTCATAGAAATGAGACCATTTTCCGCAGAAATTTGAGCAGAAATAATGAATCTTATGTTGCTGATACACAGTCAAATCAATACAATCCAAAATAAATAAAAGATAGAACTAAAATATAATAGCCAGTTTTGTTCTCATGGTTCAGACTTCGAGGGTGAAATCAATGAGCGTGAAACCTTCTTTCACATTATTTAAGACATTCACTTCCTTTCTCACATTTCATTTTGAGATTTTCCACCAATCATACATCTTTTAATTTCTGCTCGCCATAGCAGAGATGAGGTTGTGTCGATAGCAACGAAATTGGTTTGCGAGCTTTCATATGGGTCTTAAGCAAGAAATCAATGAAGATAGGAAAAGACTGAGTAGATAAGAAGAAAGGGGCAGAAGGTTTGGTTGTTTTAGAGAACGACAGGTTGCCGTGAAAGCCGTTTAAGGTACGCTTAGACTAATCAATTATGTTTTGAGTTAAATCACTTTATGAGCCAAGATATCCTAAAATCCAAAGATATTTAAAAATTCTAGACTGTTTACTTGAGGCTGCGAGTTTGAGACGAGCATGTAGAAATTCACCATAGGATTGCCCTCTAACAATTTAGCCAAATTAATCATATGCTAAGAAGAATAATTTGATTAATAAAAATTGCTTGAATCTTAAACAATGATATTAAATTTTATAGTTTATTAATATCAAGATAAAGGTTATCGCAAAGCCCAACTAGTTACCAAAAATCAAGAATCTAGCGTGACAACCAATGTGAGTATTTTTATTTCTAAATTTTTGTAATCTTCTTTATTTAAGATGTATATTTGACTTCATGTATGCTCTAAATTATTTAGGTCTCAAATTACAATATATTCTTTATATTGTTAGACATAAGAATATGCATGATATGCATGATAGAAAAATATATGAAAGATATGCATGATACACATGATAAACATAGTAGGAAAAAATGTGCATGATATGAAAGATATGTAAGATAAAAAAGATATGACTGAGATAAAGATATGCATGATAAAAGAGATATCCATGATGAATAGTTGCACATTAGAGTAAGCATGTATTTTAGTAGATCCATTAAGATGTCTCAAAATAATGTATGTCATAAAAACTGAAATAGTTTATATAATAATGTTTGTATATGCGCATTCAGAGAAGTTCAACCCTTAATGGTACAAACAAGAGACGAATGTTTTAGACCACTATAGACAATTATGATGGTTAGATAACTAGCTGCTCTGCTGATAAGATAATATCGGTCAGGGACAAGTAAACAGAGCTTACTGCCTTAGACAATTATGATGTTTATATCGCTAACCACAATACCGACAGGATAATATCGGTTAGGGGCACGTAAAAACATTTCTACTCCAGACAATTGTGATATTTAGATCACTAATTACTGTGCCAACTGGAAAATATAAGTCAAGATTGTGTTAGGTTATGTTGACGGTGATCCTGAAACAGACAGATGTGTATGTAAAGAGTATAAATTTAAAGTAAATGCATATAGTTTCAATTAAAAAAATATCATTGATACCTGCATTAGTATATTCAAAGATTTCTTGTAGAAATATGAAAAACTAGCATTATATAATTTCTTATAGAGATGAGAAAGACCGACAAACATATCGATTTCTTTTCACGGGTTACTGTAATTTAGAAGTGCGATTACTCAAATGTTATTTTTAGATAAGTCATTATATTGCTTTAATATTTTTATAGGTTTTAAGCTTTTAAACAAGGTGAATAGAAAAGAAGTAAATATGTATAGGAAGCGAGATCAACAATCGAAAAAGTATAAATTTCTACTTGTTGATTAAATTTTCTTTAGTGATTCGTTCATGAATACTTGAATATTAAATTGTTTGTGATTAAAATAGAAAGACATAGATGATTTCCACCAGCCAATTGTTCGTTCCCGACTTAGTTAATTTCATTTCCCGGGCTAGGTAGTAATATAAAATTCAAGGTGTAGACGATCTCTCCCAAACCCTAACCCTAAAATTCAAGACAACAAACACATATAGCCTAACTATAAACATATTAAACCCTATTTATACCTCATAATAATAACTAACAAATGACTAAATTGCCCTTTTATTCTTGTGCTTAACATAAGTCTTCAAATTATTTGTTAAGCTCGATGTTAACTCAGAGGAGCAAGACGTGGACGGCGTCGTAAGCACGGGTTCATGTTCAACCTGTTCAACCATAACATTCAACATGGGTTCCACATTTCCATTTACCTACAAATCGTCATATCTAAGCATGGTTGTTTAATTGGTCTCTCTAATAATTATTTACATTATGCATTTATTATTACTTGAATGGAAATTATAAAGAATTTCAAACTAAATTCCCTCCACCCCAATTATGGTTAGACTACATTGCCCAATTAACCAAAGCATGAATACGTTAACTGGGGAGCAAACGCAAGCCTTTGTAGAGTTGCTTTCATTATTCTCTGGAGCAAACTGCATGCAAAAATGCCCCTAAGCTATAGACTTCCTAGTAATAGCAAGCTTTTCAATGCGAAAAAAAGTTTTATGTATGTAAAACATTGATACAGAAATTTTAATTGAAAAACGAATGGTGAAGTGGACAGAACAAAGGAAGAAACAACCATATACTAAAGCAGCGAAACCATCAAGTAATCATATCTGGAAAATGTAACCAGACTGCATGAAAAGTAGATGATAAAATTACGGTTATACACGATTACTAAAACTACGTGAAAAAAGAAATGCACGCATGATAAAAAATAAATAAATAACTTTATAAGATATCAGATCAGCTTGGTCCTTATTGGGATTATGCAAAATTAGAATTTCAATAATTACATCGAAATTTAGATACCTGGTTAGCCACAACCCAGTTAACAAAAGGTGTACGTAGCTCATGACAAAGCTCAAGCATATCCCCTCCAGAAGTCAGAAGTTTGACAGTATTCCTCCTCAGTGCAAGAAAAAAACTAAGTACTTCTGAAGTGAAAAGTAGCAACAGCTTTAAGAAATAATGACTGAAATAGTTGCACTTCAGAGAATATGAGAAAGAAACCTGTTGAAAGGTTGACAACCATCAATTATACGCATAGGCGATATCTCTAATCTTCTGGCTCCATGCTGTGAAAATACTTCTTTGGTGATTTCAATAGCACTGTCTTGAAGTTCAGTATCCGCCTCTGCGTACTGCAAAAAAGTTGGGGCATCTTTGACCAGCTTTAAACTACCACCATGCAGATGTGGCGCCTTCATTTCTAAACGCTCCAAATCAAATATAGATGATACAACCCGATCATAGATATATGAATCCTCAGAAGACTGTAACGCTCGCAAAATATCTGCAAAAAAATTGAACGAAGAGAAATGATTGGCAGTAGACCAAAAAAATTCCAACTAGTAGATGCTTTGAGAAAATTTAAGCAAACAAATTAACCAAATATTGCAAAAATATATATGCTAGAAATTTCATGACATGGGTGTTTGCCATGGTTGAACCCGCTGCGGTTCCTGGGTTGCATGAACAATGCAAAGCTGAACCAAAAGAATTTCAATCAATTTTTTTAAGTTTTTAGTAGGTTTCCTACTTTCCTTTCATTCCTTTCTAGTCATTTTCAAAATATGCGTTGTATTAGGGTTTGACTGTGAAGCCTTTTACGTGACTTTGTTTAGGATATATAGTCGCCGGCATCCATCTTCTCCCATTGAGCGCTCTATCTAAGGGTATTGGTGATGCTCCGGTTGTATCTCTCCCAAAGTGATAATAATCTTCTCTATCCCCTTCCCCATCATCCCTACGTTGCTCTTAGTCATCGTACCTCGCTGCAACAACCTGCAACAATAGCTTTTGTGAGTGATTCCTGCAGTTCCTCTATTTTCATCCACCTCTCTCGCTTCCCAGCCTTGTTGTCACCCCACACACCAATTGTCACAACCCGGTCTGGGGTTTAGAATTAACCAAGGAGGGTACAGACGGTCAGACGATATTAAGTAAGATATCTACATTCATTTTCTATAACTAGACATTAACAAATAAAAAAGTTGCTAAAGAAATTAAATTAAAGCAGTATGATTAAATTTAACTTATTAGAGGTTGTCCGCGTCTTTTATAAATATTTTCTCCTAAATCGTTCATCTTTTAATCAACTAAACTAACCTTAAAAAATTAATTTAAAATAACAGTAAGCTAAAAAATGTCAAAGATTATAGTACAGTAATATAAGGGAAAAAAACAGTATGTATGTATAAATCAATATTTCATATCTTAAGACTATGATGCTCTTCAATGAATTATACTATACCAATAACATATATATATAATTTTATATATGTACAACAGTCAAAAGTGAGCATCGTCTAATAAAATGTACAAATTAAGGTGATTTTCTATCAATATCTTTATCATTTACATACACGAGTTTCTTAGCGTTCTCCCACTTGTTAATAACTTCATCATAATCAATCACGCATATACAAGCGGTCAACATAGACATCATTTATGTGCTCACTACATTCAATATTATATATATATATATATATTATAAACGCCCAAGGGCTAATTTTATTGAAATTGAAAAGATACATAGAGGTTGTATGAGAGGACCCAAAAAAGGTGTCCTACCCATACGATACATCAGACACTAGCATCCTAAATACATCATACACAAGCATCCTAAAAGGATGAAACATAGACAAAACACAAAAAAAAAACAAAACTTGCATGAAAGAAGCTGCTACGCACGGGCCACTTGGTGTTGCCTCTGCCTCTTGTTCTAGGAGCGGAGACAGCTAACAAATTGCTGAGTATCGTTTCATTACCCAAAGTTACTAGAGTATCATCCATTAAGTTTCCAAGCTGGAGTTAGTCTTCATTCTTCTTTTTCTTTCTAGATGTGTTAACTTGTCATTCCTCATCCGAGGACTGGCTCATCTGATCGATGTGGTCAACAAATTGTTGGGCATGTAGGAGAGAATGAGCCCCCAGCTCTGATTTTGAAAAGATGGTAAACATGTCTCTTCAACACCTGATGCATCTTAGGGATGTGGAGCTTCAATAATATCCTGATTATCGGGCTCAAGGCTTAAGAAAACCATCTGCCAATATATCAGTCGGAAGAACAGAGATAGTATTGTCTCCGGCAGTGGGAGAGGGAGGTGACATCGTGTCAACCGGTGTTTCAATAGTTTGTGGAATGCACTCAGGAGCGGAAGAGAAACATGTATGAGGTGGGGCAGATCCAGAATCGTTTTTACTTCAAGGTTTTAAATTTGAATGCAATTGATAACATTGAGAAGGAGAATGTCCAAACATACGGTAAAGGGTACAATAAAGTGGTATCTGTTCAAGTTCTGCTTGCTGCCAAAATCCTTGATGTTGTGTGTCAATCCATATTTCTCCTGGAAAAGGTAAAGTAATATCCAATTCTATCAAAATTCTGGCTTCTGAAAATCGAGCTAGATTCATTGTAAGCGTGACAGTTTTGAGGGGTTTACAGTACACCATCGCTAAAGCGAAGAGAAGCTCTTGATAAAAAAGGCGGATCTTCAAACCTGGAAAGCGCAGCCAAACAGGAATAGTAGGAGGTTCAGTACGAGGGTCAAAATCCAGCGTTCATTTTAAAACCTTCATCACCTGATTTTCTATTCGAAGAAGTCTTCTCGCAAACAAATGAGCGTAGTCTTCATCATTTGATAATTGAATAAGAATGTGGCGACCATCCAATTTACTGATCTTCTAACCCCCTTTCAGCTTCATTTGTTCAAAATTCTTTCGAGTTAGCTCAAGTTTAGGGTTTCCATAAAGAAATTTACCAACTAAGAACAGTCGGCAGGGCACAGCTAGGGTGGAGATCTCGGTCTCGGTGAGAAAGATTGCAGATTTGTCGTTTTTACGGGAAGCTTTTTTGAGAAATCTGGTTTCAACGCCAAGAGCAAAAGTATCGTGGTAACGTTGCGGAAACATATTTGAAAGGGGCGGGAGCGGGGTTATCACTGGCGAGACCGGCGGTGTATGAAAGAACCCCTGAGGCGATCACCTTGACCAGTGTCAGTCACTCTATGAGGAAATATCTCGAAAGAGGGGCGAGAGCGGCAGGCGAGAATCAATAGGCCACTTCAGAATTTTCATACAACAATTGACGATCTTGATAAATTTCCGAGAAAAGATACGGGTAAAATCAACATCATGAGACAACTGAATCAGTATGTGCCGACCGTCGAGTAAACCAATATTCCAACTACCCAATAGCTTCATAGCCTCAAACACTTTCCAAATGATCTCCAATTTTGGGTTATTATAAAGAAATTTCCCCACTAGAGCAAAACGCCAAGAGGACGCAAGAGTACTGGTTTCAACCTCTGTGAGAATAAGAGGAGACTTCCCATTTTTTTCTCCAATTTTTTTATGAATGTATGATCGTCACCAACTTCAAGAGCATCATGAAAACATTGAGGAACATTAGGGAATGAGCTAGCTAATAAATTGGTAAGATGAGTGTCATTACCAGTAGTAACCAATGTATCATCTAATAAATTCCCGAGCTCGAGTCGGTCTCTGTTCTTCTTCTTCCTCCTGGAGTAGACCTGTCATTCCTCATCTGAAGATTGACTCACCTGATCAGTGGAATGGTCTAAAGTGTTTCGGACATGTGTAGGTTGTTGAACATTAGAAGCAACTACTAGTTGTACCAGCTGATTTTTTATCGGATCGAATGAGCACTCTCGTGTGTCTTCGCATGTAAGTGGGCATGCTTCAATAACAGTGAGTGGTATCAGCACATTTGAATCTGTACCTGTAGTATGGTGTTCTTCATCTGGAACTGCGGTGTTGGAAAGAGGATCGGGTTGTACCTTCTCAGTAGGGATGGTAAGTGGCTGATCTTTAGCGATATTCGGCCTTAGATGAGGATACAAGCAATAACAAATAATAGAACTGTGGCTAAACATACTACAATGATAGGAATAAGAAGGGTGTGAGTCTATTTCAACCCTTTGCCAATACTCATTGTGAGTGGTGTTAATCCATACCTCATCCCGAGTTGGTTGAGTAATATCTCTCTCAACTAAAACATAAGCTACAAACGGTCTGGTGAAATCAAAAAAAGAAAACATCCAAAAACAAGTGTCTATGGACGAGGCAGTCTAGACCTGCTTCTTCCTCTGTTTCTTGGAGCGGATCCAGATAGCAAACTCTGAAGTGTTGTTTCATTGTCAGGAGTGACCAGGAATGACCAAGATATCATCCATTAAGTTTTCAAGTTGAACACTGCCAAACAATGTCGCCAGCCTTCTTCCTCCGCCAAGAAGTGTATACTTGTCATTCTTCTACTGAAGACTGTTCAGTATGATCCGTAGAAGGAAAGGCAGGTGCCACAATGGCTTCCTGTAGGACAATCTTCCAATACTTGGTAAACACCTACCCTCTCTAAAGGTAGTTCTACCAACTGATTAATAGCAGTAAGATGGTTTGTGTTTGGCTCTAATTCTTTCTCGTTAGTATTAGGAGACACCTTTTCCGTCATCTGAATGACAATGTTCGCTTCATCCCTATCTTCAATCACCTCATAGAGGGGAGCCTGAGCACCCTCCACGGTCAGTAGAGTCTGAGAGGATAGTATGTCCACTTCAGAGAAGAAGGGGCAGTGACCGCATCCTGCCTTCATAGTAGAGTCTGGTATGTCCACTCCAGAGAAGAAGGGGCAGTGACCGCATCCTGCCTTCAATAATATCAGTAGAAAAACCATTTTGCACCGTATCCGCATTGAGCATAGCAGTAGGTAGCACAGGCAGTGAGGAAGAGGGTATATCCTCCACAGAAATGTGCTGAGAAACAGGAGGTGGGGCTACAGTCGGCCGTAGATGGGGATGCAATCGATAACAGGATGAAGAGCTATGACCAAACATTCCACATTGAGAGCAATATCGGGGATGAGGTCTCATCACAATCTTCTTCCAATAACCCTAATGAGGAGAGCCAATCCAAATCTCCCCTGGAAAGGGTTGAGTGATGTCGCGCTCTACAAGCACACAAGCTTCAGATGGCCTGGTTGTATCAAGCTTGGGAGTATCGACCTTCAGCAGTTTCATAATTGAAGAGATGCACCTTGAACCCTGAAAAATTAAGCCAAAGCGGGATAATAGGAGATTTCGATTTAGGATCAAAATCCACTGTCCATTTCATAGTTTTCATAAAGCGATTATCGATTTTGAGAACTTTTTGAGCAAAGAGTTGGGTATAATCAAAGTCATTTGAGAGTTGAATGAGAACGTAACGGCCATCTAGCGAATCAACTTTCCAACTCCCTGTGAGCTTAAGAGAATTGAAATATTTTCTAATAATCTCAAGCTTAGGATTTCCATAAGAAAATTTCCCAACAAGAGTATCTGCATGTTGAAGCCAATATACTTGTTTCCTCATCAGTGAGAAACAAAGTGGATTTATCATTCTTTCTTCCCATTTTATTAATAAAGGTATAACCACCTCTAGATTCATGTGCATCATGAAATTCTTTAGGTAAGAAACAGGAACAGTCGTCTGCCCCAGGAGTGGAACCCCCGGAGACAGCCGCAGCATAATTCAGGGCCATTCCCCCAAACCGGAACACTGGAGGACAGAAACAGGGAACGCGATAGTGGTCGGGCGAGATGTGCAAAAACGTCGTCTGGCAGATAGAAGGCGTCGCATAAAAAAAATCCAGAAACGAAGCCCGTCGTCATCGGGAACGAAGGAGAGACCGAAGGATACAAGCAAGCTCGTCGCCTGGCAGGAAGGAGACGACTCACGAACAGAACGAAGAAGAGAAGCCCTTCGTTGTCAAATACAACAAAACCGAATGATGTGAATTTTCATCGTCGGAGACAACATAGCCCGTGGAGAAAGCTGATAGTTTCAACGTATGGAATTGCCATCGGGCAAAACCCTAGCAGAGCAGCCCGACACCGACGCCATTATATATGTAAATTTATATATATGTGTGTGTGTGCGCGCGCGCGCATGTGCGTGTGTGATTATAAAAATCGGAGAAATAGGCAAGAACTAAGAAGGATGAAACAAAGGAAAAAAAACTAGTTAGAAAAATAACGAAAATAAATAAAAAGGAATTAAAATAAAAATTGAGTGTCTGTCTCCCGCGATCATAGATATAAAATTGACAGTTTACCTACTCCTATAACCACTGTTCTTGGTGCACCATCGACCCTGCTAGATTTGTAACCATTCGGGCCAACACCACCACCCCCTCTATGTGTCTACACTCATCATAAACCATCGGCCCTGCTAGATTTACAACCATTCGAGCCAACACCACCACCACCACCCCCTCTATGTGTCTACACTCATCATACAAAACTGTCTGTTAAGATTCTTCCCAATGCCCCTATAGTAGAGTATGTTGCCCTGCTGCAAGCCTTGGAGTCTGCTCTAACCGACGTCCCCAATACGATGCTCTCCACTTATGAGGGTAACTCCTGATCCAAGTGAAGCTTTGAATCTCCTTATTGAGTTACGCAAATAGGTACGGTCATGCACACTTCACCCCCTTTATCCCACGGCAAAATACATCTCGATCCACATTAGATTTGTACTATTGAGGCAACTTTGGTTGACTCGTCCTGGAAGACTGCTATCATGGTCTTTAAATAATGTGAATTCACTTGTCAGCAGACAATGAATCTAGTGCTCAAGAGTTCTTACAATAGTATAAGACTCCTTGTCATACGTTGATTTTTTTCTCATGGAATCATTCAGCTTCTCACTGAAAAAGGCAATAAGGTGACCTTCAGGGCTCAACACTACTCATATCCCCACACTGGATGCATCACATTCTACCGAGAACAGCTAGTTCAAGTCTAGTAATGCCAAGACTGATGGTTGGGTCACATTCAAATTGAGTGCATTGAAACTATTCTGAGCTGCCTCTATCCACTAGACTTCATCTCTCTTCAAAAGATATGTGAGAGAATCGCTGATAGTAATGAAGCTATGGATGAATCACCTGTAAAATGATGCTAGTTCCAGAAACCGCCTCAGCTTGGTGAACGACCTATCCAAATCACAATGGTCTCTCGATCCTTGTAGGATACATCTGAATGCCAACACTAAACACTATATAACCGAAAAAACATACCCGGTATGTCATGACATGGCAGTTCTTTGGATGAGCATATAATTTCTCCGCTTGCAATACCTCGAACATCACCTTCTGGTGTTATAAGTGTTCCTCCTCAGATCAGTTGTACATAAAAATGTCGTCAAAGTAGACCACCATAAATTTTCCAATGTAGGCCCGAAATACCTGATTCATCAAACTTATAAAAGTATTGGGCGCATTTTACAAGCCAAAGGGCATAACTATCCATTTGTAAACCTTCATGTCTTGAAAGTGGTCTTCCACTCTTCTTCTAGCCTCATCCAGAACTGGTGATACCTGGTGGTGACTCCATGTAACTATTCCAAGAGGTCATTTAGGCAAGGTATGTGAAACTGATACTTGATGGTAATCTTATTGATGACCCTGTTGTCAATACACATCTGTCACAAATCATCCTTCTTGAGTAGCATCAAGGTGAGGACCAGACATGGACTGGTACTCTCTCTAACCAACCCTTTCGCAATGAAATCCTATACTTGTCGTTGCAAATCTTATAAACTGCGGGATACAATCTATAGGCAGACCTATTTGGCAATAATGATCCTGGGATAAGATCTATGATGTGTTGAATGTCCCTCAATGATGATAATCTTTCAAGAAGACTATCAGCCATCATATCCTGGAGGTCAAGTAGTTGTGGATGTAACGTTGCCGGTATTTCACTCTCCTCTGTTCCCCTTTAGTAGGGCCAATGCTAATGTCACTAGCGCATCCCAAACTGACTGCATGAAAGTGACCCCTGATACTAACACCTCCTTTATGTCGCCTCTCGCATCGTTAACAGATAACAACATGATGCATTTCCCATTTTGTTTATAAGAGTAAGTATTCTTAAAGCCATTGTGTCAAGTTTTGTAGTCAAACTATCAAGGCATCCCTAATAGAATATAGCATGCATTCATCGGAACGACATCACACCACACTTGGTACTATAAATGATCCCCAATTAAAATTTCAACCAAGCACTAATGATCCACATTTATCTTGTTTCCTTCTTCAACCAGGTATGAAAATATGACTGTGGATATTTCTACGTAGTCAATCTCAATTTCTTCACCATCAATGTGGTCAACACATTTTCACAACTCCCCCTATCGATAATCAAACTACAAACCTTGTCATTTATCGTTCACTTGATGCGAATGATACTGTGTCTCAACCATGATTGATCTCACTCCGGCTCTAACCACAGAACACTTCATATGACTAACAATGCTCCCTCAACGCCTTGAAGATACAATTTTTCCTCTAGACTATCCTATGGTTCCTCGTCCTCCACCTCATCGACGACGTCCTGATCAATGAATGTGACCATTCAGCTCAGGAGACATCTAGAGGCTATGTGCCCAAAGTTGTGGCACCTAAAACACCTCCTTAATGATACTGTATTGGAAAAGCTACCCTTTTCTGATTCTTTCCACTCGAATTTGTCTTGTCACTCCTCTGTTTTTTCTTACCAACCCCTCTCAAGGTATCTTTGTCAGTCGCGACAGCTGCAGGTGACTATCGGAATGAAGATTGTTGCTTACTCTATTTTTATTGTCTTTCCACCCCAAAGCAAAAGTTAGAACATATCACATCAATCGGTATGCTGTAGCTGCACAATATTGCTAATAACGAGCTTCATGTCCCCCACGTACCAGACTATGGCGCGTTCCTCTGGATCAACCAACTCACACTTCATCTGCAACAGGTCAAACTATCCAGTGAACAACACAAAATGGACTCTCCGTTGAAGGTGTCAGAGTCTCAAAAACATATCATGGCGGTAATGAAGTGGAAGTTATTTCCTCTGCATTACTTCATGTTTTCACACAAGGTAAGCTTATCACTGCATTTTCTTTTCCTCTGTCTCTGTAAATTTTGCCACCACAAAGAGGCGCACTTTTCAACTAGATGACTTCTAATTTCACCTACTTTTCTTCTGACACCTCCTTATAATCAAATATTTACTCAACAAATTGCAACTAGTTGATTAATCTAAATCCATACCTGCATCAAACTCTGGTTGGTCTACCTTGATGCCAAAGTCCTTGTGTCCTACATATGTGAGCTCCTATCTCGGCCTCCTCAGATATTAAATCCCAAAACGGCCAGGTTGGCATTCCTTTTCACTGACATTTTCCCCATGGAACGGATTCAAATCCTCATTCTATGTCATCCCTTCGACTCTACAAATTGCAACTGAGACCAATCTCCCCATGGGTTTCATCATCAATATCCACAAGACTCTCTTAAAGAGGACAGATTTCCCGTTATATCTCGTCTGGGTAGGTTCTGACATTTATCTCCGTGGTCTCATGATTAGGGTTTGGGTTTGAAAGAGGTGGTTGAGTGTATGAAAGAAAAATTTTTGATGGATGGGTAGGGAAAATGCTTGGAAACCCTACGATATGACTAGGGTTAGGCAAACTCCGATATAAAATGATATTGTAGTAACCCGAAAATAAGCAAATACGAGTTATTATTGCATGAATTTAGAAAGAAAAACAACAAGGGTTCATAAAACTGAAAATAAAATGACATGAATACAAACGAGACCTTAGAGCAAGGGCGAAGGTGATGAACTTCTGTTGAACAATTGGTGTGGGGGTGATTTTGAGAGGCTATGACAGCAAGGAAGTGGAGGGGCAGAAAGGATGCGGCAACAAAGTAGGTGCAGGGGGACTTGGAGGCAGTAGAGTAGGTGTAGGGTGACTTGGAGGCAATAGAGTAGGCGCTGAGAGGACTTGGCGATAGCAGAGAAGATGTAGGATAGAGTGGTGACAGCAAGGAAGATGCATGATGACCTTCAGAGTGGTGACAGCAAAGAAGATGCATGATGACCTTGTCGACAGCAAGGAAGTCGCATGAAGGCTTGGTAGAAAGTAGGGAAGATCTAGTGGTTGGGCGGTAGTATAGAGTGGTGACAGCAAGGAAGATGCATGATGACCTTGTCGACAACAAGGAAGTCGCATGAAGGCTTGGCAGAAAGTAGGGAAGATCTAGTGGTTGGGCGGTAGTAGGGAAGAGGTTTATGGTGAGGGATTGACTAGAAAACCACCACATCATGCAGGATACAACTGAAGCACCACTTGTCCGGATACAACCCTATGTTTGACGACTCGACTCTGAAATCAGAAAGATTAAAAACTAAACCCTAACACACAAACAACATATAACATGTCCCAAGAATGAAATAGGAGTGTGTGATGGTGGCGTGGGGTGGGACCCGGGGTAGGGGGCATTCGACCAATCCATCCTTCTTTTGGACTGAAATCCTTCCCGAACTATTTGGGTCGACCAAGTCAAGTATTGTGTCACTTTAGCCTTCCCAAATATTCTACTACGAAACCCCATGGTCAAATCTTCCTAGGGTTGAGTAAACTTGATGTTCTTGGGCTATTTTTCCACCTTCAAAGGCAAGGTATTTATACTTAAAAAGGTCAAGTAAGGTTATAACTGCACCACGGTGACGTAACGGTGTTCAGCGGTTAGGAAAGGGGGTGTATGAACATCTAGATTGAACCCCATTCTCGATTAAGTTATAGGAACACCACATGAGAGAGAAAATAGAACACTCCAAGAGAGGAAAAATTAGAGAAGAAATTCCAATTGCATAAAATTCAACAGCCAAATGTTCCTTACAAGTTTTTAACAATGCATTTATACTAACGAATAAAAACCACCCTAATGCAATCCCAGTTTGTCCGTTGCATCTGCCTGGGATGCAGAAATCCACATCGATTGCATTCACAAAAATAGCATGGGTTCAATAAAAGGGTCACATTGCATACATCAATTCTTACCGAATCGTACAATCTGCTTACAAGCTCATACAGGTTAAAAATCATAAGCCTTGTTGAACTAAAAACACATCAAAAAGAATCCATCTTCTTAAATATAGAGTTCATTTACATGAGAATGTGAATTAAGAGTAAAGTATGCACATGCAAGAAAAAAAAGACAAATACTAAACATTCATCAGGCCTTAATAATTCCCTTAACAGAATAGTCAACATCATTTCTTATTATTCTAAATTTAATCAAATTTTGGGCATAAGTCATGGAAAATGGTTTAGTGTAAGCCATGAATAATTCAAGAGAAAAAAATCATATCATAAGAGCTCGACCTTTGTCCTGCTGCAAATAAAATATGATAAGGCATTGTAACACTGAAAAAAACTTCTTACCATTTAGCCACTCATCTTCTTTTCTAGGAGGTAAGTCATTATGTAAAAGATCAGTAGCTGATGGACGATCAGCTGGACCTGGGGACATAAGACGTTGTAGAATGGCTGATTGTTTTGGAAATTTTGCAATCCAATGGTTAGGAAGAACACCCTTCTGCTTCAGATCTGTAAGAGTAATATGTCTCTCCATTGTCGTTGCAAAGCGGTGCCACAGCTCAAAAAATACCACTCCTAAGCTATACATGTCAACCTGCAAATTACAAAAAACTATTTATAGTAGGAACACCACAAACTATGAAATAGCAAGCCTAAAAGACAACAAAGTATCGTGAAGTGGCAGAACTTCACTTCTTTACAACATAGATTTTTAAAAAAAAAGCTACAGCTTTTTTGGATAAACTTCTTTGGCAATCAAAAGGTTTATGGAAATGTACCTTCTCATTTATTTGTGGCCATCTCTGCTCTATCTCTGGTGCAGTATAGAAATATGTGCCGACTTGACCAGTTCCATCCATTGAAACTCCATTAGTTTCATCAGGAAGATATTGATCATGATCTAGCTGATCTAGATTTAAGAACTTTGCTGAGTTCAAAAAAGCATGATTAATTGATTTCAAGTCAATGGCACTTTACCAAAAACTTAAAAGAAATAAAAGAGGATGGCAGAAATAATAGAAACCTCCTAGAAAGGAATTCTCCTTTCATTACAGATCCAGACTAATGGAAGATTTTAAGTAAGAGAGTTCAATGTAGAACGGTTTATAACAAGAATAAGAAGCCTTTGTCCTACTAAGTGGTGCTGCATGCATCAATCTTTTTTCTCCATTGTGTTCAATTGAGTGTCACATTTTTATTTAATTCTAATACATTAAGATAAACTTTTATACAACATGCTCAAGTTTTTTTAGGTCTCCCTCTACCTAGGGCTTAGAATTTAGCTAGAAGATCATTAATTACTCAAAAATCAATTCATGGATCGAGATCGAATTGAAAAGAACAAGCCGAGCTGCGAGCCAAACCCTTAGATCGGACATTTTTTTCATATGATTTCGAGTAGGGGTCAGATAGGATTGACTAGCTCACGATCTGATCAATTACATATCACGCGGATATGGTCACACCCTTAAATTGCACAATGGAGAAATGGAATCGTGGACTGTGGATGGTTTAGTTACGGGTTAACCCTAAATCCTTTTCATTCCCCCCAGTTCAATTCATCCGCTGTTAATACCTCTCAGCCTCTGTCGTCTGCCTTCTCAAAATCCCTAATCCTAGGTACAGAATCACGCCTCTAGCAGTCCGGCAGGCTCACACATTTGATTGTCATTCGCTCGTTGCTCGATCTACTTCCCTTGGACCTCACCTCATTTTGCTTTAATCAATAACTTTTTTTTCACAATCTCACAATTTTTATCTTAGATTTCTCAGTTGGATCTCTATTTTATTATAGTAAATGTTATATCTTTTATCGGGTTGCTAAAAAGACAAATTCAATTTTTGTTGTTGCTGATTCTCTTCGGATTATTTAGTTTATTTATCAGTTGCACAAATGCATTTGATGTTAAGTGTTGCCCATTATAGATGATGGTTGTGTTTTTTGCATAATCAAGCAAATGAAAGGTCTGTTGAAGCCATTTTTCAATATGTAGGTTTTGCATTATCAAGAACCTAATAGGTCTATCAAAGGAAGCCATTTCTTTAAATAGATTTTGTGTAGTCAAGATGAACATTTCCATTCAGATTGGGTTGAAGAAAAGATAAATCTGACCTCTACAATCAATGCATTTTTGTGGCAGCAACAGTTTTTTCATTAAATTGCATATTGCAGTTACCATATCTAAAAATTGTGAAACTTTACCAGCTTGATTGTTTCTACAATGCTCATTCCAACAAAACTTGGACCTCCGGATTTACCTGTAATATCCAGTGAGATTGTCCATAACTAAAACAAAAAGATATGAGCTTAAAGTAGGTCCCTGATGGAATCAAACTGAAATAGGAAAATACTTGCTCAATCATCCTTATGTTTTAATATAAGTAACAAATTTAGTATACATATCTTTAATGACTTTACTGCAAAAAATATCTACATCTTTCTTTTCTAGAACTTTCTAAAGTATTCTTGGAAGCATATTATAAACATTTTTCTAAAAAAAGCATATGTCAATCCTCCTTACTCTCTCTAAACTTCTCCATCAAGCCTCTCAATAAATGTATAGCTTCCATGGTAAAATTGTCCAACATGAATCCAAATTGATTTTGAGAAATTTTTATAGTACGTATCCTATGCTCAGTTATTATCTCCCATAACTTTATGACATATTAGCTTAATTCCTCCATAATTTGCACACTCTTGTGTATCCCCTTTATTCTTAGAAATAAGAACCAATGGACTATTTATCCACCATAAAATTTTCTTTATAGTATTTAAAATCATATTAAAAAATTCTGCAAGCCAACAAATTTTTAGATATCCTAAACATTTTCATATTTCTATTAAAATACTATTAGGTGTTATTTTTTTTGCACATTTCATTTTCCTTAAAGCCCTAACAACATTTATTTTATTCATTCGACGGAGAAATTAAAAAACTTTGATAATAAATATGATATTAAGATTACTAAATTCGATTGATTTTTTGGCATCATTTTTTGCGTCATATGTTCAGGACGTTCTTTTGAGCTTAATCAATGGTCCACTCTTATGAAGTTCCCCATAGCTTGCTAATGTCCACTTGGGTTCCCTGGGTCACATTGAATACATCAAGCGGGAAACTTGCTTGGGCGTAATTGCGCCCAAGCTTGGTCACACCCGCCACCATGTGCCCGACACCCCTGTGGCCAAGACCCAGCACACCCGCATCTTCCTTTCCCTAGAGCACCTGTGTCGGACCAACTCTACCCCTATGGAGGCAAACAAAGAGTTTGGAGTATCTGTGCTCGATTTTTGGCGCGAGCGCATCCACGTCTGATCCACCTAAAGCGCCTGATACTAACTATATCTGAAACACCCATGCTTGGTAAATTTATACTCTGGTTTGGGTTGGCCTTCCATGGCCTAACCTAGTCTTTTGGGGGCTATTTTGGACTTTGGGAATGGGCAGAAGGAGGGCATTTGCATGCCTGGACATGTGAGACAAATGGGGTTTTCATGGTCATTTGGCTTTTTTGTGCATAGAGGACCAACGCTCCAAAAGGGGAGCAGCCAACTATTTTTTGGATAGGGGATCTCTAGAGGAAAAGAACTGATACCTTTTGCCTTAGAGAGGATCTTTAAGCATAGCCAATTATGCTTGGAAGAGTAGATCTTGAGGTGATTTTAATTGGAGGGAAAAGAGAGAGCTCTAAGGTTTTCATCTCTTCTTTCCAACAGAAATTTCTTCCTGTTTTTCATCCACTTCTGCACTTCAATCTCATTTTCTTGAGAGGAGACTGAATGTGTGAGGATTTCCATGGGGTTCGTGAGCTTTCCTTGAGAAAGAGAGTTTCAACCTTGCACTTGGCATGGGAGGAGCTAGGAGCAAGCCGAGAGAATGCGTCTCCAAACTTTATGAAGGTGAAAAATCTATAAAACCTTTTGCTATTTCATTTCTAGCAAGGCTCTTTAGGACATTGTGTTAGAGAAGATAAGCTTAGGTTTTTTGTTATAAGGAGCCTTAGGATAGGAAGCTTTTCGTACGTTTCCCTTATGATCCTTAAGTGATCTATATGAAATCCCTAGTTCTTTAGCCCATCACAAAGATGAGATTGTACTAATCTCGTCGTTGGTCGTGGCGGCTTCACATGGATGGAAATTTGACTCCACAAAACCAAAAAGTGGAAAAATCCTTGATCTCCACTCTTTAGGTCTTTCGGAAAACTTCTCTTTGTAAGAAGTTTTTCATGCTCAGCCGCGCAAATGGATGTGGGCATCTTGTTGTATCACGTAATAAGGCGCTGGTACACCTCTAAATATCCTGAGCTTAGAACCCTTAAGAATTTAATTTAGGTGAGTTTTTTTTACTCATCGTCGAACAGCTTGGGTTGCATCATTATTTGGAGCATATGCATGTTAGTTTTCTTGGTTGCATTTACATAATTTAAAAATGAGGACAAAAATGAATTTTGCATGGTTTTGGGTCGGTCGGCAGATCGGTCGGCAGACCAACCACATTCGGCATTTGGTAAACTAGTTTCGGTCGATTGGACCGATCGGGTAGCTATCTTGGGTTGGCCGGCTACTTTTGGCCAACCAACCACTTTTGGTCGTTGTTTAGACCGTAGACCCGCCAGATAGTCAACTTAGACCGGTCAGCCACTTCCGGTCGACCGACCACATTCAAACTGTTTGATCGATTGGTCGAACCATTTTTGGCTTACGTTTAGACCGGCCAGATAGTCAACTTAGACCGGTCAGCCACTTCCAGCCGACCGACCACATTCAATCTGTTTGATCGATTGGTCGAACCATTTTTGGCTTACTTGATCAGTCGATCGGTCATCTTGGGCTTCGGTCATTTTTTACTAGCTGACCACTTTTGATAGTTTCAGTCTGTTGGTCGCCCTTAATCGGCTCGACCGTCAAGCGGTGATCTTGCATGAAAAAACTTATGTTTGATGTTGGTTTTTACAAGTCAATGTATTGAAATATATAGGGTTTAATGCCCATATTTTCGATCTGATGAAAATAAGATTTGACAGATGTTTTCGTTCTCATTTGCATGAAAAATCGTTTTGGTTTTACGCCTTTTTGTTAATTTCATTTGCATATGAAATTATGTGTCATAAATCGTGTTTTATAGCATGTGGCATGCTTGGGTGTTTATTTGAGCACTTACACTGATGTTCCTTTGAGCACCTTCACTCATGGTGTCTCCTTAAGCACCTCCACTTATAGCATCCCTACGTATACATCAACGTATGCACATGATTGGATGCTTGCATACCTCGTAAGTGGGTTGGGTAACATATAAGGCCACCCATTGTGTAATTCTCCTTAACGAGTGACCCATTTTTGGTTGCAATGTTTTAATGAGAATTGCTTGCAAGCATATTTCAGCGAGTAACGCGAATTATTGGATCGTGACCAGCACGAGTATGTTTGTGCTAAGGTTCCAAGAGGTTTAACGGGTGCTATTTAGGCTCTTCCTTTCCTAAAACCTATTTTCAAAATATTTAAAGTAATAATTTTATTATTGAGACACAGCATGTTTTGAAGTTTATTTTAAAAACTAATGCATTTTAGAATACATTGTGCGTAAGGTCACTCTTTTAAAAGAAATTTACCTTTGCATTCATTGATGCCCATTACAATTCTTGGATCTTTAAAATGGAGTCGGGATTTTTAAGATGGCGCCACATAATTTGCACACACATATAAATATTTGTGATCAAACAAGTTGTATCTAAATGCTCGTTGAAGAGGACTAGGGTATAGTTAGGTCATTTTCATGTCCTGACTATTGTTTTTTGGTTTAGGCCCTAGCCAGACTGCTTCTTTGATGTTTTACGTGTTTTCCAGGTTTGGCACATTCACAATAATATACTAGATCGGTTTTCTTACAAGGAGTGATTTCAATAGGAAGAAACTGTCAATATTTTATCTAACACGGTTTTTGCAAGTGCTATTTGGCCTCTCTCCCGCCGAGCATGGTTAATCATACCACATGTAGGTAGATTTGTTGCTAACCTTGTTTTGATGTAGATCGAATTTTTTTTTTAGTACACTATTTATTTACTTTTAGAGTCACTTGGGCTGAGTCTATATCAGAAATAAGCTACAGACACGGGTTTCAAGATGTTTGATGCGGAAACCAATTGGCGGATTAGTTCACTATGTATTTACTTTTAGAGTCCCTTGGGCTGAGTCTATATCAGAAATAAGCTATAGACACGAGTTTCAAGATGTTTGATGCGGAAACCAATTGGCGGACATCAGAAGAAGTTGACTCGTGTCCCGTACCTTAATTCTATGTTTTCTTTTCTTACATAAAACTAGGACTATACATGTATTGCGGAGCCTGACAACCTTTTTCTGATTTATGGGATATGTTGTCAATTCGGCAGCACTCAGTCTCTTATGGCTTTTGGCTTGTCTAGGAATCATGTGGAAATATAACTTAGGCTTTTTAATGACCTAAAATATTTCTTCTCAATAAAAATATAATAATAAAAAATTAAGAAACATAAAAATTTAGGATTAAAATAGCAACATTTTTCAAAATCTCTCTTACTTTTCTGCATGGCCTTCGGGCCAGTTTTAATTTGCATGACATGATTATAACCCAAGTCATCCCTAATAGGACCCTCACACTATGACTATTTTAGATAATTGCAATATTCTGCATGTCCCAAGAAAGAGCCCTTATGCTTCTTTAACTCAACCGACCAAACACAAGCTTTATAATTAGGTGATCATTTAGCATGATTAGGAAGTTAGAGACCCCCTGACCCACATGTAATGTAAGTCTTTTATGGGAGTGTGCTCAGCTTTGTAGCTGGACCTTGCTTTCCTTTATTTTCGGAGGCATCCTGGCTACTTTCATGACAAGTGAAAGTCTCATTTCTTCGAATAGAGCTTTAAAGTTTCTTTCATTTGCCCATAGGGCTACCAAAGTTTCCTTCGACAACATAACTCATGGATTGCTGAGAATGGATCTCTAGTCAAGTTGGGTCGACTATCTTCACGATCAAATAGACTTAGGATCATAATAGCTTGAAATGGCGAATTCATGGTATCCTGACTCGGCTATATCTACCTGATTATGATTTCTCTACCTCTCCATCAGTAAACCCTTTTGAGCCTAGTGTCACAGACAAATAGTCCCACATCGGCTAGGTGTAGGGCCAAATAGCAGTGTTTAAGTCTTGGGCTGCCCACCACCCATAAGGGCTCTTTTGGGAGGTGACAAGTGAAATCAGAGCAGATTAATGTCTGTCAAGTGTGTGGACTCTTCATGGTCCAGTGGGACCCTCGGTGGAGCCGATCCGTGACGAGGGCGTGGGCGTCACGTGATTGGGGGGAGGAGAATGTCACAGACAAATAGTCCCACATCGGCTAGATGTAGGGCCGAAAAGCAGTATTTAAGTCATAGGTTGCCCACCACCCATAAGGGCTCTTTTGGGAGGTGACACTAGTCTCTCTTTATGACTTTATTGATGTCTTCCCATCGACCCCTGTTATTGATAAGCCGCCGCCCATTTGGGATACAATGATTCACCCTCTACTTTTATGACCAGGTTAGTTATTGAAGCATAGCAATGTTCTTGTCGAGATAATCGGGTTATTTCATAGGTCCTGTCAGTCACCACGCTGTCGTCCATTTATAGATGCGAGGGATTTACCCTCTTTTGTGACTTCGTATATGTGTTGCAGGCGATGGGAAATTCCTAGTCGAGATGACTGTGCTTCCTTTGATGTACTTATTTTCACTAGTTATCATGAATCTGTAAGCAGAGTTCCTATTGTTGAGAGTTTTATTGGGCATCCCTCAAGATATAATTTACAAAAGGACAAAATGCTTTAGGAGTTGCTCTTGACCTCGGAAAAACATATATAAATTTTAGTTTTCTGGTACTATGAGTTGCTTATGTACAAAAGTTATTCATAGATATGGTTTCAACATGTTACAATCAACTCTTATTTGGATGTACACTCTTAACCTATCGCAGGAAGATGACTTTATATAAGTTTTTCATGTTTCTTTTCAATTTATCGGTCTGATTCTATCTTACCTTCTCTTTCGAGTTCTCTTTTGTACTCGAATCATTTAGATGGTTCAAGTAAGAAGACTATTATGAAAATAAAAATTTAAGACAACAATCAGATAGACTGACGACTCCAATGTTAAAAAGAATAAAAAAAATAGTATTTCCACAATTTTTATTGAAAATTTTATCAAAATATCTCACTTACGCATGTTGAATATCCTTATATAGAAAACTTAGTTTTTAATTTTCATTATTAAAAAATTTAACTTAAAGTAAATCTCTATTTCTCTTATCTATTTGATTGGCGAGTTTATATATTTTATTCTTTTTAATATATAATCTATTATAAAAATAATTAAAAATAAAATTTTTAACATCATAAATTATTCTCTTAAATTCCCAACAAGTAACCCTATATTCTTCTCAATTCCCTAAGCTTATACATCTAAACTAATTATTTTAATATAACTTCGGATTTTTTGTCAGTTGCTACACATTATTATCTTACACCAACTATTTTTATTCATAAGAGTTTTTCATTGTGATTCCCCAAACACGTTTGTCGCAACTTAATAATATTTGTTACTTTATCATATATAATATTAACTTCTTCATGAACATCTCAAATCTTAAAATCAGAAAAAATTACTCAAAAAAGTAGTTATATTTTTTTGCGTGCCCTCATGTAGATTTATGACAATATTTCATTGTATTTTTTATCTTCTTACCCTTTTATCTTAAAATCCAAATCAATATCAATGTTGAGGATTTAAATTTTCACTTAGAATAAGCATACAATCATTAAAATCTAGGTGATCTATTTTGCTCAAAAGAAAATAATCAATTACTATTTTATTAGATTCATTCTTAGCTATTTTATTAGATTCATTTTTATAAGTGATAATATATTCCTCTTTTCTTGAATAAAGCATTAGCAATAACAAATCATAACCAAAAACAAAATCTAATATGACTCAACCTGTGTCATTACTGACTCCAAAAATATAAGCACCGTGAATTCTTCTAAAATCTTCTACCATTCTACTGACATATCCATTTAAAAATCCTCTAATAAAAATTTTAGTCTTCAAGTGTTATCATCTGTATTCAATCTTTACGATGATCATAAATTTTTTTTCTTTTGTAAATATATCCAAACCTACTTAAGAAGCATAAAAACTTATAATATTAAGAATCTTAGCACCAACGATAATTTTTAAAGCTATAATTTGATCTTTAATTCTATTATTTTTTATATTATCTTTCAAATTTTATATATAATTAAACCTACAACATTTTTTTTATGACTCCTGCCTCAATACCAAAGTTTAAAACCAAAGCTATCAATCTCCTTAGCTTTCTATTCACCACATGTAGGGTCTGTTTGGGGCAACAACAACTGTTTGAAGAAGCAATTGTGAAACTACTGAAGAATAAGCAATTATTCAAAAAACTGCAGTGACTATTAGAAACCACATTCTTTTTTTTTAAAAGACAAAACCGCAGCTTTCGGTAGGTAGTCATGTATAGTGAGAAAACATAGTTTTTAGCTGCAGCTTTTTGATAACATATAAAAAAACGGTTTATCAAACAAAAAAAAACTGTGATGTGGCACCACACCGCCGCCCCAAATGCACCTTAGTTTCTTAAATGTATAGAATATTTATCTTCCTAAGAACTATAATATATACTAATTTTATTAATTTACATGTGAGGATACCTATATTATAAATTTCTATGCAAATATTAGTTTCATAAATAAACTTCTTTGCCTGCGTCCTTCAATAATATGAGAGCTCTTCTTTTTAACACTACATCCTAACGTGGATGCAATGGCACTTGCACACTTTTCACTATATTCAGGCAATATAGTTTGTCCATTCCCTTGAACGCCTTAGCTTTTATACAATGAAATAAGGTGTAATTAAATAAAATTAAAATTAATTAAATTACAAAAAATAACTTTTAAAAAATTTTAAAAAGTAGAAAGATTTAATAAAAGTTTTTTTGGGGAAAGTCGACCCAAAGGGCAATATGCTTTATTCAAACCTGCAGCCTCGTAGTGGAAAATTAAACTCTTAACTACTTGCAGAAAAGTTTTGATGCTATAGAAATGAAAGAGTAGGGAAGTGATTATTTCAGAACTAAAATTAGCAGGGAACCTAAGCTTTTACTTTCCTTCTGCTTAACCATTAAACATAAATTACATGAAAGAAATAAAACAATAAACTTACCAAGGCCAAAATCCCCGATTTTAATATCATTGCGAGCATCAAAAAATATGTTACTAGGAGTCAGGTCACGATGAATGATTCCCAGGCTATGTATATGGGCTAAGCCTTCCACAATTTGGCGAAACAGATGCCATGTGTAATCCTTGTCAAAAGAAGTACATGTTTCGAAATCCTGGCGCAAAGTCCTTCACAAAGAACACAAGATAAAAGAATAAAAACAATGTAACGAGACTTGTAAACCAATAAATGCATGAAAATTAAATTAGTAGCAAATAATACCAGTATGCTATTATTAAATTTGTTAGCTCAAAACTAAAATACTGTACTCCAGTGCCATCAAAATTTCGAAAGTACCACCACATATCACCTAGCTCATTCGTGAAGGGTTGCCAATATTGTTAAGAATTAATTAGCTGATCAAGGGCACCATTAAGTAACTCCTGGCTATTTTATAGGAGATAAGTTTTGGATCAAATTTTTAAAAAAATAAAAAAAATAAAAAAGTCATGTTAGACACTACCTAGAGATTGTTTCCTCAATTTTACAAAAACTTATGGTTCCAGCTTTCCAATTGCATAAGACCCTACAAAAAGTTACCTTTCCAATGACGAGCAAACTTAATTAAAATCAAACCACCCTAATATTTAGGAGTAAATGGTGAAGGAATGATGAACCCGATCCAAGTATCATGATTTTGTTATCCAAGATTGTCATTGCAGCAGGATCGGTCCTGACTAATCCAATATATAGCGGTTTGAGATTTCTACCCACTAGAGTAGGCCAGCACCTTTGGGGTTACCATATTTAGGCGTTGAATTAGTATTGATTTGCCTGCTTATTATTAAAATGCTGTGTTGAGACCTATTAAACACTTTTGGATGTGAAATTTTATGCAATGTGATTTTTCTCTGTTATTTCTTTCTTTCTGGGAGTGTTGTCGTCACATATCCATCAAGGGATCTGCTTGCAGCTTGATCAAAAATATATGACAGATCAACCTTGACGTCCGTATACCTCCACTTCTTTCCTAGTAGTTTTCATCCAAACTGCAGCTACTTCCTTTTTTTTCTACCCAAATAAGTTTGTTTCTCAGGATTCTATCACTCAATCCTAAAGCCTTCCAAACAATCACATCAATCCTCATACAACACCTATAAATCCTAAAATGATGTCATTTTGTATCAGTCATACGAACCCTAAATTCTTAGGGATTCATTAATCTCAATTCCAAACCCTAAATCGACATAACATAATCTATCTATCTACACAAATACGAATTCTCCACCTTAAATCTAACCCCTCTCACCTTCAGCTAACACCTAAACAGCCACACCCACCTTAGCCAAAACCCCAAGGGAACAAATTTACCATGCCTCACAGAAAAACACCTAAAGAAACCTTCAAAAACTTACAAGGAGTACATAAAATAAGAAATCCTTCAATTACTGCATAAACTCACTTATTTAAAAAGAAGTTAACAAGATGAGGCCAACCATAGCCATAGTAAAGTTTTATTGGATGCAGAAGATAAAGATGACTCCTTCACAGAAAAACTTCAAGTAAAAAATATGTCAATTCCTCACTGATTCAATATTGAGTATAAGAGAAAAAATTGTTTTCAACGTGAAGATTGATTTAGCAGAATTTGATAGTGGCAAGGATCCTGATGAGTTCATTAAAATAACTCCAGACTGCGGAATGGATTTTCTAGCACAAAAATATTCCACCATACAGAAGGTTAAAGTTAGTTTCTATTAAATTAAAGAGGAGAATTTCTTTGTAGTGGGAGAAGCTGAAGCGACTGCACAAACATGAGAGCAAGAGCAAAATCTCAACTTAGTCCAAATAGAATAAAGAGACGCAGCGCCCTTCAGACACAATACAGGTAGGATGGCTTGTTGAGTCTTCATCATCTACAACAAAAAGACTTATATAAAATGGAATATAACGCTGAGTTTAAACAACTCAATGTAAAAAGCCAGTAAGTGGAGATTACTATGGCATAGTATCTTGGAGGTCTAAGGCCATCTATTGGAAATATGTTGCAGTTATAAACATTCTGGTCCTTGTAAAATGGATAAAACTCAGCCATAAAGGCAGAGAAGCAGCACATTTGCATCAAGACCATTCAACACTTAAAATTTACAAGGGCTGGCCATAGAGTTGAGCAACACAAGTACTTCTAAGAGATCAAAACCTATCCTATAAGGAGAAATCAGTACATGAAAGAGAATTGACAATAATCCTAAATATTCCCAATCAGGAAGCATTTTAAATGTTATGATTTTGGAAACATTGCCTCCAATTGTCTAAACAACTATCATTTTCTCATTGAGCGTGGCGTAGTGAATGAAGAAGATAGTGGAGACTTGGGAGAGTATTTGAACGAGAATGAGTACCTACTCCACACCAACAATGGATTGGAAATCAAATTCAGCGAGTTCTCCAAATCAATTAAACAAGAAGCATTTGTAGCTTTGAAACATCATTTTCCATACTCATAATTGATGTGGGATGTTCATACGGACGGAAGAGGGACATGAGCAAAGGAAGGGACGTCTGGGCAGAAGCAGAATCACAATTGGCACAAAACGGGAGTGGCATTTGAATTCTGCAACTGTAGGACATTGTGATTTCCAGATTTTGTGATTGCAAGAATTAACCCGACTAGTCTTCTGATTCATGAAAGGGAGTGCATCTTGCATTAATAGAAACAAAAAACCATACAAAAAATAGCTATAAAAGCTAAACAAAAGAAGCAGCTTGGGGGGCCTCAACCTCGGACACACCTATGCAAAGCATGTTTAGCACAAAAATGGGTTGTTTTATTACATTCTCTATAAACAAAAACGAAAAGCACTTGTTTAAATTCAGTGAGAAACCCTAAATCAAAATCAATCCTAGTCTGAGATTGCCAAATTTTAGTCTTCATTTTGTCTTGGACAGAGGCAATAACCTGATTTATCCCCTTTAATGAAAATACCATTGGTTTCATACATCCAAGACTTCAAGAGAGCAAGAAACACAACCGCGTTATACTCTACAAGCGAGCCATCCCAATGTATCATGGTGCGGCCAGCCGCAAGTATAACCTTGTTGATTTCATCCTGAATAACAATTCCCAATCCAGCTTGGCCACTAGCGAGAAGAGCACAATCAAAGTTAGCTTTTCTCCTAGCTTCAGCGGCGGAGCCCTTATTTTGACAAAATTGGGTCGCTCTCCAGCTACCTGATATTCTTAATTTTGACACTTTTTTGTAATTTCTTTAGGTCTCTCTTGTTTTTTCTGTATTTTTTCTTTTTGGAACCATTTGATTTGGTGGTTATCATGTGGGCAGGGTGCCATGTTTGGGCCCTCCCACACAATCTATCTGTATCTTACTTTCTATTTAATATAATAGTCTCCGTTGGCTTTCTCATAATATATATATATATATATATGAAATACACATTGTAGGTAAGGGAGACATATATATATGCATTTTGCACTAATAGGGTTTACTCTGATCGCGACATGGCGACTCTAGTAGCCATGCATATTCTATCGGTTGAGAACCTATCCTATCTGTCGCTTGTGCTCAAAGAAGGGTAGAGGTTTGCGTCGAGCAGTTTCGTGACTTGTCACGGAAGACGGGAAGGGGTTGCGTGTTCGTCTTCCTCCTCGACAACTCAGCTCGACAGCAGTGCCATCCTATTCGTCTTTTCTTCAGCACTCAGCTAGGACACGATCGGCTCCTCCTTATTCGGGTTGCGTGTTCGTCTTCCTCCTCGACTCAGCTCAACAGCAGCGTGATCATGTTTGTCGTTTCTTCGACACTCAGCAAGGACACGATCGGCGCCTCTTTCGTCTTCCTTGACTCAGCTCAACAGAAGTGTAATCCTGTTCGTCGTTTCTTCGACACTCAGCTAGGACACGATCGGATTGTTCATCGTTTCTTCGGCACTCAATTAGGACACGATCGGCTCCTCCTTCGTCTTCCTCCTCGCACTCAATTAGGACACGATCGGCTCCTCCTTTGTCTTCCTCCTCAACTCAGCCCGACAACAGTGCCATCCTATTCGTCTTTTCTTCAGCACTCAGCTAGGACACGATCGGCTCCTCCTTAGTCTTCCTCCTCGACTCAGCGTAATCCTTCTGGAGTTCGGCTTCAGCTCCCCATTTATTCTCTGTTTTTTCGCTCTGTTTTTTCGCTGTGATTTCAATGGTCATTGTTCCTCTCTTGAATTAGTAACTAGGCAAAGAATCTTTTATTGAGATGCTTGGAAAGAGTCTAGACTCTGAGAAGGTTGTCGACCATGTGGTATTTCCTCAAATCTATCATGATTCCCTTGAAGGAAAAGCCGATTGTTCGCTTGTTAAAAAGACTAGTAAGAAGGGTGGTAAAGCCGCTCTTATTTTTTCAGACCTCGATGTCTCCACTCTAATTGAAAAAAGAAAATTCAAGCTAATTGAAAATTTTCAGTTTGCATCCCAAAATGGAGGTTATTCACAATGCTTTTGAAGATCTCAAACATGTAAGACAATAGAAGGTGGGTCTCTTTGATGGGAGACTTGTGAAGATACAACTGACTAAAAACAAATTCTATGTTGGGATTTTATCCAGAAAATACCTCACCATTAACGGAAAAACTATAAAGTTGCTCAAGCGGTCTCATGAGTTTGATCCAAACCAAGAACCACCTACAGTACCAAAATGATTTAAGTTATCTGGGCATAAATTACATCTATTCAACCATCAGGATCTTTATTCCATCAGAGCAATGTTTGAGAGACCCATGAAATTAGACATACCCACTTGTAATCTCACCTGGTCTTCTGTTGTCAGGATCTTTGTAAAGAGAGATATCACTATCACCAAGAGTCATCCTTTTTTGACATAATCCGAGTAAAAACTGCACACGAGCTAGTGCCCTAACGAATCAAACATCTAGACATTAATCTTTCAACTTGATTTTAGAGCTCATGCTCGGCTGACCGCTTAAATAGCAAGGTGGATTTGGGAGAACTTGTCATGGAATGAAATATACAATATGTTGGATCTCACTCAATGGTGACAACCATCCAGGAGGTATGCTATCAATCAGGATATCATGAAACTCTTTCAATAGGGATTTCGTTATATTTCATATTGGCTCGTCAGACTAATTATCTTCTAGGACCATCAAAGCTAGTTCTATTGGCGTCTCTATTAAGACTTACAAAAAAGATGGCACGGAGAGCTATTACCTTAAACATTATATGAACGCCAAGACCTCAGACTCCTAAGTAAAAAGTATGAGTTTTCCATTATTGAAAAAAGAATGTGTTCTTCTATGTGCCATGTCATATACAAGGGTCATATTATTAGACGAGACGAAATTGAATGTGGCAAGCATTTATAGGCACCATTTCACACAACATATACTTCTAAAATTTATCTCTAACAAAAAAAAATTCCCGAGACATTTCATATCAACTATAATCTTATTCCCGAGGCAAGACAAAATTGGGTCGCTCTCTAACTACCCGATACTCCTTATTTTTGACACTTTTTTTGTATTTTCTTTAGGACTCATTTATTTTTTTCTATATTTTCTCTTTTTGGAACCATTTGATGTGGTGGTTATCATCTGGGCAGGGTGTCATGTTTGGGCCCTCCCACACAATCTATCTTTATCTTACTTTCTATTTAATATAATAGCCTTTGGGCTTTCTAATAATATATATATATATATATATATATATATCATCGTACATGCCATCTTTTGCCAATGTATTTTGTTTTTTCTAAAGCATTTCTTTGTCTGATAGCGACATGGCGACTCGAGTAGCCATGTATATTCTATCGGTTGAGAATTTATTCTATCTGTCACTTGTGCTCGAAGAAGGGTAGAGGTTTGCGTCGAGCAGTTTCGTGGCCTCTCATGGAAGACGGGAAGGGGTTCCCTGTTCGTCTTCCTCCTCGACTCAGCTCAACAGCAACATGATCCTGTTCGTCGTTTCTTCAACACTCAGCCAGGACACGATCGGCGCCTCTTTCGTCTTCCTCCTCGACTCAGCTCAACAGAAGTGCTATCCTGGTCTTCGTTTCTTCGACACTCAACTAGGACACGATTGGCCTGTTTATCGTTTCTTCAACACTCAGATAGGACGTATTGGTTACTACTCAATGTATAGACCCTAACACTAAAGGAAGAGAAGATCATTAGCTGATTGTCAAATCTTACAGGCAGAGTTCAACATCATAATCAAGCAGCAGGAGTACACCTAATGGAGCATCTCGTCGACCCCGCCCATAAAAATTAGTTTAGATTAAAAAAAATGAAGACAACCAGGTCTCAAAAATCCTTCCCAGCTATGAGGTGCCGCAAGTGTCACGATTTTGGGCTCATTGTAATAGATTACCTAAATAGATGAATAATCTCTTTCACAAAGCACATAGCACTTAAAAAATGGGCAGTAAAATAAGAGGATGAAGACATCTGAGAGAACTATTAATTTCAAACCAACGAGTGAGATATGCTAAAAACTTAAGCTGGGTCCATAAGAGAGACTCCTCGAGTAGCTAATATTAGAGAAGGAGCAACCCTTATTACAAAAATTTGTCAGATAACCTGACTGATAATTTATCTCATAGGTGGTTGTCACTAAGAGTGATCCATCATGTCATAGATTTCATTCGAGGGCGGCTCCATCAGAAAAACTTATTTATCAGATGTGTCCAACCAAGTAAAAGGAATGTAAAAGGCATGTTACAGATTTAATGATTTGAGACATAATTTATACGAATATTCGTCTATGTTCAATTCCAGCTCTAACTTTGCTAAAAAATTGTTCTTATTTGTTCTATCATAAAATCAGAGACTACAAAAGAAGAGACATGTTTTAGCAAAAACTGTCCAACCGCAATAGAGGCTCGCCATCTTAGAGATGAGACAATCCGGTAAAGTCACTCGTAGTCATTATGTAACTCATCAAATCGAGAGGAAGACATGAATCCCTTCCACCACCATTCGGAATGGAATATTAGATGAGGGACTAGAATCATGGAGTAAAGATGGATTTATCAAATTTTGACGATCTCATGAACCCAAATGAGTTTATCAACTGACTTCAAACAGTAGAGCAATTTTTTGAATACATGTTCCTTAGGACAAAAGTGTTAAATTGGCAGTCAAAAGGCTTAGTAAAAATGTTTCATTGTGAAGGGAGAATCTAAAGCATATTCGACAGTGAGAAGGGATGAGTGAGATTGCTACGTGGTTCAAGATGAAAAGTGAGATGCAGCGCAAATATATTGTCCCATGTTATCTATGGGACATATTCATAATACTCCACAAACTACTTCAGAGAGAATTTTCTATGGAGTAAACATCTAACTTTGTACAAATAATGTTGAAATGTGAGTTTGTCAGGCCAGAAGAGCATGCAATAGCGAGATATCTTAGAGTACTGAGGTCATCTATTAGTAATGTGGTGCAACTGCAGCCATATTGATCCTTACGACATGTACAAACTCTAGCTATGAAGATGTAGAGACAAGATCACCAGGTGACCGACACACCTTTCAGGAAGAGTTCATTCCTAGGATTAGGCAGCAAAAGTACACCCAATAGAGAACACAACCTAACACCACCAGAGAAGTCAATCCAAAGTGGAGAAAAGATGGAGCCCGCTAGCACTCCCAAATCCATCTCAGCCAAGCAATGCTTCAACTATCATAATTTTGAGCATATCAAATCAGATTGCCCTAGGAGAATGAAGTCTTTCACCAAGCAAAGTGCCCATGGAAGAATCAGAGGATCAAAACCCAGAGGAGAACATTGGAGAGTACAAAATTGCAACCAACAAGGGAGAGATGCCAGTAATTCAAGCTGAGCACATGAGAGATATTCTAGTGAAATTATCATTGATTGTTCTAAAAGGTAGTGAGTCTGAGGTAATGAACGTTCTTGCAAAACTTGAGAATGTGGTGCCACAAGCTACCTTTTGCCTGTTTTAAGAGAAGCATCAGCAGGATTGATATTGGTTGTCAAACAGGACCATGAGATTGAAGAACCAATAATTTCAAGATTTTCAGACATACAGTCCACCTCCAAAATTGTCACTGCTGAAAGAGGTCCAATATGTCAGAGATTAGAAAATTTTAGGACATTTTTGAAAGGCTATATGAAGTAATATGTGTGCTAAGTTCCAATTTAGTTCAATAGTACAACCACCGACAGATAATCAAACAGAAGGGATGAATACTAGCATTGGAAAACAACTTAGGTGCCTGGTCTAGAAAAATATCCAACAGCAGGATCCGGAGATGAAGAAAAAGCTTCTCATAACCCATGAGAATAATGCGAGAGATCATTCCCTCCCAGGGTCGTCTGAGGGTCCCATAATCGTGGAACCGCAAACCACAAAACCACAGAAAACAAAATTCCAAACCATGAAAGCCTTGTGATAGTGGGTGGTCGAACAGGGCCACCCAATTTCCTATTCCAACTTGATTTTCTTCCTTTTATTGTTTTCCTATTTCTCAATTACTTATTTCTTTGTTTCCAATTTTCTTAGTTTTTAATAAGGTCTTACCTGAGGGACTACTTTTGGGATACTTTTCATTTCCAAATTTCTTATCATTTAATAAGGTCTTACCAAATTACTTATATCTTGTCATTTTCTTACTTTTGGGATAATTTTTGAGTAGTTTTACGAGTTTGGAGATTAAAATATCTGGTTTATACACATGGAGTGATGTACCCTATTAATCTTGCAAGTGGTGTGTCTGTATCTTGCCTAAGAACAGATGGTTGAAGCTCCTCGCCGCCTTAACATCACTGATTTAGAGTTTTCTTCGTTAATTTCAGTCAGGATAGTTATCAATCGACACCCATCTCCAACCAAACGCAAGCAAAATCCCATACTTCGTTCCCTTACTATTCCACAACCACTTCCTCGCAAAATCCACTTCCCAAATGCCTTATAAAAGCCCTAGAATGGTATCTATAGGTCAATTTCAAACCAGTATGATATTTTTGAGAGTGATCATAAATATATTGTTGATATGATATTAACTCTTTTTGAGCTTAAGTTATCTTAAATTATTACAGTCAACATACTAGAGCAAAAGATTTGTGAGTAGTTTCTTTTAATTGTTTTTAAGAATTAAAGATTTTTATCTTTTCACGGAGGTTTAAAGAGATTTTTAGTAAAATTGTCCCCTCTAATCAATTTTTTTTTGTCAACGTGGCAATCATCGAGAACTGATGTTAGCAGTTTTTTTTTTTTTAATTAAGAGTTTCATTTTCTTAGGTTGGATCCCTCTAATTGAGATGTGTAATACCAACACCATCATAAGTATATGGTTTCTTGAGGTATTTGTGTTTGAAATTTGAGAGCTTGGTTTTCAAAATAAATGTTAGAATTATAATATATTAATATAACGTGCCCACCATATGAGTATCTGAACTATGACACTTATTTAAAATCTATCAACTCTGCCCACTTATTTGCAAATGAACGAATTCACTACTTGCATAACATTTTAGTAAAATTAAATATTTATTATATTACAGACCATATCAACTCAATCCCATAGGTAGAAGATTGAGTCTATCCAAAATTTGAACTTACAAGAAGCTTTAAAAGCAAAGTGACCCTAAGAATCTTCTTTGAAATAAATTTTAATGTTGAAAAAATTTAAGGCCTCATGCAAATGCAAATCAAATTTTATTAGTGAGCTTCACAATTAAGTATCAAATTTCTAGTGCATAGATATACATGAGTCACTTGATTAGACCAAGAGCATGAATTTAAAATCATTATTTGGAAATGATAATTTTAATTTTTTTTGGGTGATATATATCAAAGAGCATAACTCCTATTTAATCCAATCATTGTGAAATAGAAGATTAGACTCAAAATAAGATACTTATGACCAAACTGTGTATATAGAACGACCAACTCCAGAGTGTGCATATCTCGATGACTATGATTTTGAAAGAGTCTACACATTATTTAAAAACAACATCATTATAAAGTAGTTGCACGTTTTTTTAGGCGAGGAAATTCTATTTATCTTATTTTTATTATGTGTAGTATTTATGATCTCAATTTGAGGCACTGGCATATTTATTAAAAGCATATGCGCAAAATAATTTTTCAAGTTTAATCATTCAAGCGAGTATTTTTGCCATTATAAGGGGATTGAGATTTTTTATTTATTTTTGATGTTCCATTGATGAACTTAGGATTTGATTTTAAGCGATGTGCTCTTTTGCATAAAGAAGCTTCAAATGATGTTAACAAAGGTGTAGAAGCAATGGCCTTAGTTTTCTCTAATTGAATCTAAGAAAATTCTCATGTAAAATGTCGACCAAGCAAAGGAAAGATCATCCTTTTCTAGATTTGACTTTACGTTTTTCATGTGGACAACTCTAGTGCTTGAAAACACATGGGATACTCTAATATATCTAGCCATGAGCCTTTTTTCTTTTGGGCCTTTGTTGTTTATCGATAGTTTTTTGAGATTTTATATTTAGACTTGATCAATTAGGATCCAATTTTGGCCACCATCTTTAGTTAAGTTATTTGAACTGGGTGGATGGGTTATGGCTAAAAAAAATTTGTAAAAACAAAATAAGTATATCACTCCACAAAAAAATAGTGTAAATGACCATCAAATCCTCGATTTAATTTGTTTACAACAAAGCCTACAATTCTTTGGGCAAAACCATCAATTTTTTTTCAATCAACAACCATCTTTTTATTCATCAATTCAACTAAAAAAGTACAAATAAAAGCCCTAATGCAAAAAGGGAAAAGAGAACAAAAAAAGAGAAAAGAGGCATGCTTGCTTCCTTTGATCTCTAGTAGCAGATATTAAATTGTTCAAAGCCCATTATATCTCAACTCACATGCCAAATTCACCTAAGACCTAGGTTCCCACACACCCACCTCGTGGTTACCTCCTTACATGGCAGCCCAAAATGCTTTGGTGGTTGCTCATACTAATTTCCCGATGTCGCCTCCTCAACCTCCACGCTCCTTCAGAAATGTTTTTTAATGGTTCAAATGTTGCAAATACTTCTCCCTGACCGCCTCAAAAATGTTGTTTAATGGTTCAAATGTTGCAAATACTTCTCCCTGATTAACAATTCTCATTCATTCTTTCATTCACTATACTTTTAAAAATATTCAATATACATAGCCTTTAATTTTTCATGTCAAGCTTACTCTACTTTTTTCTATTAAGGATGCTTCATTACTTCAATACTTGCAAGTACTTCAACCTTTCATTTACTGCCAAATTCTCAAAAGATTGTCCTTGCATGAAGTTAATTCGCAATACAGGTTGGATCTAAAGCTATTAGATGACTATTATGCTAGGCGCATTGGTCCTCAATATGTCATCATAACACTCCATTAAAAATTTATTATAAAAGGTTATCCACTTATCCTTAACATTACCCTACTATTTTAAAAAGTTTATAATAGGCAAGTTAAAATGGCCGCTTCATTTTGATTACTCCATGGAGCCTCCAATCACTCCAATTTGAATCTCTTTTTCATGACTTCGTGTTGGACTATTTCAACCAATCTACATTATTCTCTATAACTTCAATCCTTAAAAAATCTTTATAGGTGGGTACTATAATAGCTCATTTTATAAGCCCTCTAGAGTATTAGTAAAATTGAATGTTACTAAACAATTTCACAAGGAGTGGATTTATCTTCGTTATTTGGACATTCACAAATAATAAATTTTGAAAACATGCATCATACTACTCCTTTAGGTAGATTTTTAAACATTAATTCTTTCAATGTTTCAAAGCTCATCCCAAGTTCACAAATCCTTAATTTAATTTGTATAACATTACACATAAGGACCCTTCGATGAAAGTGCACCCTTTTTTTGCCCGTATTTGTCTCAAAATTTGAATCTCGGTTCACCTCATCATCAACAAAAAGTGGTTGATAGTCTTGCATTTCCTGGCCTCTTAGTGTGATTATATCATTCACGGTTGAAATTATCACTAACAATCTTACGCAAATTTTTGAAATGACTCCACATTTTCATTTTGTTTAACAAAATGATGAATATTTATCATAAAATAGTTCTAATTCAGGTTCAACTATTCCTAGTATCGACTCATTAGTGGATAAAAATTTCATAATGTTTATATTATAGTAGGCAGAAACAAAAAAAATTATTATCACTCTCATATCTTTACTAGGCATCTAGTTACTAGATGGTTCAGATGAAATTCTTGCATGTTTTTTTTTTTAATTTGGCTATACTTTTCTCTTCGTTTTTGCATTTCCCTTTAAATGCTTTTGATGTACTCATATCATTATTTAGTTAATTTATTTGGCTTTAAAAGATATATAGAGAGAGAGAGGGAGAGAAGAGGCCCCAAAGTTTGAATGAAGAAAGCAATGTTATCTTAGAGAGAGAGGGAGAGAAGAGGGTGGCCCCAAAGTTTGAATGAAGAAAGCAATGTTATCTTCAGTCAGTTGCCCTTAATCTCTTAGGAAAACCCTAAAAGTTATAGAAAAATTTAATATAATGCTTAATCATGCAAATAATTATTCCTTTCATTATTATATATAACCTTCCCACAGAATTTAAAAATGTAAATTCCAATAAAATTTAAATTTTCATTTCTCCCATATTAAGTTCATAAAAATAAAACATAACTATGGTATTACAAGAAAAATTAATTTACAATAAAAGGAAAAAATAACTTCTAAATAAATTAGATCTTCATGATCCTTATGATTGATCCAATTGTCTTATTGATCTAACTTCTTTAGATTCCCTCTTTAACTCGAGAGAAGTACGAAGGAAAGACAAACTAATTAAAACTTTTGGATTCACACGTGCATTGGAAAACTATCCTTTGATAAGTTGAAGTACAAGTAAATCTTTAGCAAGATAGATGTCATCATCTCCAAATGAAATCTAGTAAGCAGTATAGCATCAATAAGTGGCTTATCATTTTATCTTAAGGAACTGTATCCTCCAGTCTTATCAGTCGGTGCTTCATATGTCAATATGTTTTCCACTTCTAAGATGATGGCTAAATGTCCACATATATTCCGTAGCTATGTCCATCTACAAAAGGTTTAATATTTCCATAGAATATTAGTATATCTTCAATATTAATTATAAAACTTATATGCATATCTTACTGATAATTCAATAAAAAAAAATGCATAGGGTTCAAATTTTCTAAAAATTTTAAATTGATCAGATCCCTTGCATAAAGTTTATTGAAGTTAAAGGCATTTCTTTCATATTTGATAGAAGCATCAAATAAGCACATTCTTTGTTTTTTTAGATCTAGTTGCAAGGGCTAGTTAATATTTTCATCCAAGTACCATCATATTTGAATGGTCCAATTTCTATTTTTCGATGTTTTGCAAGAATAAATTAAGTGCTGGAACCTTGATGTAATGACCTCTTTGAAACATTGCAAAAGAGAACATTACAATGGGATTAAGAAAATAAAAATGTCAAAGAGCTGGCAATTTAACCATAAAACTTCCCCTCAATGTCCGCAAAAATTGCAAACATGTTGATGCCATATTGAATGTTATTCCGCACGCAAGAAATCCATCAGTGGTACTGTTGGCATGAAATATTACTTCCTATAGATGTATAGTAACAATTTGATCTAAAAATAAAAATATATTTGCATATTCTTAGTTGTTAATTAGTGTAAACCATCTTGTAACAATTTATATAAAATACTCAAAAACATCAAAGGATGCATACCTAGGACAATATTCCATTTGTATATACAAATATGTTGATTCAAGCCTGTTATCAGGGGAACTTGCACGGGTGAAGCTTGAATCAAGAAAACTACCACTAAAGCTCCCCACAATTCTTGAGCCACAAGTAGTTTCTCCATGAACAGTTTCAACCCAAGCCTGGATGTCATATAAACATAAAAATTATTAAATGACTCAAATTAGCTTAAGTTGGAAAAGTAATAGAACCGATGAGAACTTGAAAAACAAGAAGCCAATTCAAGAAACATTCAGTTCCATGTCATGAAGCTGATACTAAAGTATTGAAGTTTAATTTTACAAAAGCACGAGATCTACTTTTATTAAAAGACTGGGGCTTGTGGAACAGGTAGTTTGTGGGTTTCCTAGAGATTAGATGCTGTAATCTAAAAACTGCATTTCTCATATCCAGGATCATAGAGAATTCAAAACCCATCCCAAACCCTACGATGACAAAATGTTTTACAATAAATTAGCCATTTGATCTATGATTACAGCATAAGGTAATTGATCATTAAATTTACAGAACAGAATTTAGCTACTGTGCACAAAAGGGTTTTAATAAACTGCATGATGTGCATAAATGCAAAAACCAACAGAGGCCAGCTTTACATACTATAACTGACTGGGATTTGGATTTACATCTCAATGACCAACTGATCGAGATCTGCTATATCTGATAATTAGATTGAACGAGATTTGCTATATCACCTATTTAATTCAGGTTTTATCAGAAATAAGCACAAATTGTTTAGAACATTACATACTACATTTTCTTAGTTAAAAAACATGGAACGCAAGCATATTGTTCCAGAGCCTGGAGTTACAAAGTTTCCATATAATTAATTAGCCCCTTGCAGCTAGTTACTGAGGTTAGAATGGTACATAAGACAAGTATATCTGATTACAGATTATTTCTTGTGTTGCCCTTTATTACAAATATTTCCAAGAAGCAATGTACAAGTTGATACCGGAGTTAACTCAAAACACAGTAAACGACAAAATTATTATTGCAAAATATGAGGAACTACAATAATAATGTTCTTAAAACAGAAGTAACAACGAAAAAAACACACACCACACCCAAAGGTGCGTACAAGGGGGTGGAGGGTGGCTGGCCAACGGGTAGGATGCAGGTCAAGGTGGTGCCTAGCCAACAGATGGATCAGAAAAGAGGGGAGGATGCGGTTGTAAGGTGGGCAAAGGGTCGCGGCAACAGTATTAGTGGTGGCTAATTAATTAAGGCCGCAGTTGAGGTCTGGGGAGGGATCTTACGGTAGCTGGAAGGGAGCAGGCAAGTTTGCGGCAAGCAGGACTGTAAGGTAGGCAAAGGGTGGCGGCAACAGAATTAGTGGTGGCTAATTAATTAAGGCTGCAGTTGAGGTCTGGGGAGAAATCTTACGGTGGCTGGAAGGGAGCAGGCAAGTTTGCGGCAAGCAGGAGGGGTGGTACTGAGGTTTGCGACAAGCAGGAGGGGTGGTACTGAGGTTTGCTAACAAGAGGTAGAAATTTAAAATATATGAACATGATTCATACCTCAAGCCTCAAATCACATTTCATTAAGCAGGAAAAAAAAATTATCCATAAATTTTCATAAGGAAATTTAAATCTCATTCAATGAGATAAAAAGTGGATGAAATACAATAATGGTCTACTACAAGATAACTCAAGTATTTTCCCCCGTCATGTGAAACAAGATAATAAAGATAACATCAAATCTAAAGCAAAAATAAATAACTTAAAAAAAAACACCCTCTGAAAAATAAATCCATTGGAATGACATCCAAATCATGTGCAAAAAAACATAACACTCAACGGCCCATATTAGCATTAGTATCAAAAGCAGGTTCTTCAGGCTCTCTATCTGTAAGGGCATAAACTCGAGACGAAATGGCTATCTTGATAAACCTTGAGTAGGAGCTAAAATTGGAGACTCTATCCCTCTCTACCCACCTACAGTCTTCTATGTAGGAGCTCCACCAAATTTATGCTATTCCGATGTTTTTTGGCCAAGAGAATGATAGTTTCTAGATATGTCACCAAGCTGACAACACCAGTCGCCTATATGAGAGCCCATCAAACATTCACCTTCATGTTATCTATCATATTTTGACACGGGGCTATCCTTCTGAACCGGTTCAGTCGATTCAGGAAGGGGTTAGGAGGGTCAGTTAATCCTTCTAGGATTTGGTGTTGCCTTCCAAGTCGGTGGGCCCCACCTATTTTACCTAGTATATTTATATATTATTTATATCGTGTCAAGGGAATAGCTTGTTTTCAAATTTTTGTCCAACTTACCGTAGGTAGTTGTTTTATTTCATTCTAGAAATGTATGCAAAGGCAAAAAGATGTTTTGGCTCTAACTCGTCTGAGGTATTTACCTTTTTGAGTGGTTCTTTGATTGTAGTTCGATCCTACAGATGTATTTAACCTACCCAACCTGTTATCTTCCTACTAACTACCGCCCAACCCATCCAGTCATCCTGCTAGCTATCGTAATCCTTTTTTTCCTTTTAGACATGTTACACCTTCCCGCATAGCCCTATCCACTACTGTCGCATCCCCTTTCCCTTCCAGACTAGTCGCCAAAAATCCCTCCCCCCCAACATCCTTATCTGCCACTATCATTTCTCCTAATCTTTCTTGATGTACTACTGCCCTCCGCACAACCAACCGGCCTATTGTCGCCCCTCCTTACCCTCCCCTCCTTGCTCTCCCGCTGCACATCTACCTCCACCTTGCTGCCGCCAACCTTCTCCCTCTTCCTATGATGTTTTTTGTGTTTGTGTAATTAATTCCCTATTTTCAATTGTTTTGTGTGTAAACCTTTTAAATTTTGATTTTCTTTGTGATTTGGATTAAGTCTGATATCACATGCACTTGGCACATGAGGCTATGTTACTGTGAGTCATGCCATTACAGAATCAAACTAAGCTGAACCTATGCTTCTTTCCATTGATCCCTCTAATTGAACCACCTACTGTCCTATTCTAGAAATGTATGCAAAGGCAAAAAGATGCTTTGGCTCTAACTCGTCTGAGGTAGTTACCTTTTTGAGTGGTTCTTTGATTGTAGCTCGATCCTACAGATGTATTTAACCTACCCAACCTGTTATCTTCCTAATAACTACCGCCCAACCCATCCAGTCATCCTGCTAGCTATCGTAATCCTTTTTTTCCTTTTAGACATGTTACACCTTCCCGCATAGCCCTATCCACTACTGTCGCATCCCCTTTCCCTTCCAGACTAGTCGCCAAAAATCCCTCCCCCCCAACATCCTTATCTGCCACTATCATTTCTCCTAATCTTTCCTGATGTACTACTGCCCTCCCCACAACCAACCGGCCTATTGTCGCCCCTCCTTACCTCCCCTCCCTGCTCTCCCGCTGCACATCTACCTCCACCTTGCTGCTTGATGTACTACTGCCCTCCGCACAACCAACCGGCCTATTGTCGCCCCTCCTTAACCTCCCCTCCTTGCTCTCCCGCTGCACATCTACCTCCACCTTGCTGCCGCCAACCTTCTCCCTCTTCCTATGATGTTTTTTGTGTTTGTGTAATTAATTCCCTATTTTCAATTGTTTTGTGTGTAAACCTTTTCAATTTTGATTTTCTTTGTGACTTGGATTAAGTCTGATATCACATGCACTTGGCACATGAGGCTATGTTACTGTGAGTCATGCCATTACAGAATCAAACTAAGCTGAACCTATGCTTCTTTCCATTGATCCCTCTAATTGAACCACCTACTGTCCTTCATCCATGATTTTCCTCTTGCGTATCTCATTAAGTTTCTAAGTAAGCTCATAATCAATTTTTACTTTTCTAGCTCACTCTATTAATACAAATTATTCATCGATCCCCAAAGGCATCAATGGTTGTCTGATCGAATCATTTAACCTTGAAATAAACTTGTAACACTTCTCCTTTATAGCAGCTATTAACCGTGCTGCATATCTTGATAATGTAGTGAACTTAGTTTCATACTGCATGATTAAAATCTCTCCCTACACCAACTTGATGAATTTTTCATGTATCAATCTTCAAGCGGATAGGGATACAAACCACTATCTAACAACTCCACAAAATCCTCCAACTTACCATCATGTTGGGTATGTCCCGACTCTGCCCACACCACTACCTTTCATCTTCTCCATCCAACAAAAAGTGTCAATGGTACTCTTCTTTCATCTGAACAAGTCATGTTATCTAGAATCTCTTCTTTTCACGTCAGTTAATTTTTTGGTTCAATAAGATCTTCAGTTCCCTTGAATAAAAGCGGACATAGATCTTAAAATATCTTTAAATATTTATCCCAATAAATTATATCACTCCCACCAAGTTGTGGTCTGGACTCCTGAATCAGCTATCACCATAGTCATCATCTGGGTCAAAACATTTGTGCTCACATTTATAGTAAGTGACACATCTTCATTTCGAACAGGACTTTCCTATTCTATAATATTGGGTGCATATATTTGCACTAATTAGAAAAATTTATTTAATTAGAGTTAACTTAAACATTCAAATTTTTATTATTAATTTTCTTGTAATTATCCTATTGGATCTTTAATCAATATTGCATTAATTAATTCTAAACCTTAACTCTGTGATAAGACTTTTGTCACGATTTGATCCGAGCTTAAAATAAAACAAGGCAAAAACGCATGATCAGGCAGTGAAATTATATTTTATATTATTCATTTTCCTATCATTAATAGTTTATAATCCAAAAAACATGAAAGAGTCACTAAAGAAAGCAAATTAAAATAATACAATTAAATTTTTTTAATATAGCTCAAGTCATTCACATCTTCTATATACACTTCCTTCTATATTGCTTATTTTTGAAAGAAATGTTTAAACATGTAATTTTAATTTAAAACAACAATAAGCTAAAATTGTCATTGAATACATCTACCCCTATACCACAATTATGTTTCGAAAAAAATAGATAATATGAATGTCAGTTAAACTTTTAATAAATCAGTATGAAAATTTTTGATAATTTATGAATATGATTGATCACGATATTTAATAAAATTCAAGTTGTTCTATTATATCAATAACATGCCTATAAAATTTTATATTTGACAAACTATAACAGAAAAATCGTTTAAAATTATATCATTTAAGATACTTCAATATCAAGATTCATTTTTATTTATGGGTACGGGTATCTTATTGTTCCTCTTCTAGTACTATAAAGTGAAAAATCTCATCATAGTCAAACAAAAACATACAATCATTTTATTCAATTCATATCATTCATATGTTTATTTCATTCAATTCAACATATTCTGAATAACTTTCAATATTACATATAGGGGTGTAAACGAACTGAACACGAACGAACAAAGCTTGTGTTCGTGTTCGGTTCGTTTAAAATTTAGTTTGTTTGAAATAAGCTCGTGTTCGTTTCTTAACGAACGATTCGAACACGAACCGAACACGAGCTGTTCGCGAACGACGAGTTAGTTTGACATCTCTAATATTAATATATAAAAATAATATTATATATTAATTATATAACTTATATTATATAAATATACAATATCTATATTAGTATATTACTACTATAGTATATTAATATATTATTATTATTATTTTATTATATATTATAATTTATAAAATTTAATGTTTTAAAATATAATAAATTTTTTATATATAATTATTTTATATTATTTTATATTTCAAACAATAACGATTCGAACAC
>NW_018165203.1:125644-137359 GCF_001263595.1 Phalaenopsis equestris | reverse complement strand
AACATATTCTGAATAACTTTCTATATTACATAGGATTATTTTAAAATATATATTCATCGCAATTATATGATCAACATCTAAAAGGGATTATTTTAAAATGTATATTCATCGCAATTATATGATCAACATCTAAAAGAGAAATTAAATTATAGTGTAATAGTGTAATCAGGTTTCAGTAACAATAAGTGAAACGGGTTTAGAAGAAAAATAATATTATAGTTAAAAAAAAAAAAGAAAACTCACCTCGATTCAAAATGATTTTCTTTCCCTTCACTTCTGTCAAATTTTTCAAATTAACACATAAAATATAAAATATTCATGTTACTAAGTTTCTATCATGTTGCTTAATTATTCTTTAATTAAGAATTAATTTTTAATCATTATTTTTATTGAACTATTTTAATTATACTTTTAATCCTTCAATTTTAAGTTTACTCGTTGCAATCAATACAATTATTACATTACATTAATTTAAACAAAATACTTATTAACATTTCTCCTCTTTTTCACAATCACCAAACTCGATCTCCTTTTAATCATTAATTCAACTGTTTGTCAAATTAAAACGACAAATTTTAATTCATAGAATTTGAAGAAGATTTAACTAATTAAATAAATAACTTATATAATAAAATAAATAATTTTTTTACTCTTCTTTCCACTGTTTAGTCACATCTTCCGCACATGAACAAAATTCACATGCTACTTCTTCCAGAATGCTTGGGCACAAGTTCCTCCTCGCACTACAACCGCGTGACACTTCTTTAATTTTTCTTGGCAGCTTGTGTTGGTTCTCCCTCAACTCCTTCATGTTGAGCCTCATCGCACCACTACTTCTCTTCCTTCTAGCAAATAAAGTCCCCACAACGCCTCCTCCCTTTTCCCTCTTTACGTGAGACGTCTCCCCGCTCAAAACATCGCTCACACGGCATCAATGTACGCAAAGCTGCCACTAGAGTTGCCATGCAAGGTACAAAACTTCCTCCTTCCTTCTTTACTTCTTTGATTAGAGCATGGGTTCCTTTGACAATAGTTTATGAAGCTTGATGGAATTTTTGTGATCCCCAAAATAAATAAAATGTTTGGTTTCCCTGCTCTTCTACCTCACAGCTTCTCCCAATCGCTTTTATTTTGCTCGCTTTCTCTCTCTCTCCCACAGTCTCTCGCTCTCTAACTCTCGCTCGCTCCTCTAATGAGGCCAAACATGAGAGGAGACAAAGGATAAGTCTTTTGTTTACCTGCTACTAACATGTCTGTATTGAATGAGCAGGTGTTGAAATAGTTATTTATTATTATTTACATTTTCAGTTGATTAACATATTAAAACTGGCTATTACATATACCATCAACATTAATTTCATATCTTTTTGTTTTAATTATGGATGTTTTTACTGATAATTTATAGAAGAAGTATTTTGGTGTATGCTTTTCATTTACCATATCCTTCTTGTGCATAGAACTGGAGAAAGAGTTCAAGAAAAACTTGAATGATGGAGGTCAACTTTAGAATCTAAAAGCTTTTATTTTTTTTATATCTAAAACTGAATGCATAAAATAAAATTTTAGTCGATCTAGTTTTTATATCTATAACTGAATGCATAAAATAAAATTTTAGTCGATCTAGTGGTGGGTGATCAAGTCCTTAAAAGGAGTGAACATTTTAGATACCTTGGGTCTATTGTTCCAAATTATAGTGATATAGATGGGAACTTTTTAGTAGAATTCTAATTTGATGATTGAAGTGGAGGAATGTAGTGGGCCTATTGTGTGATAGAAATGTATCATTTAAACTTCAAGGAAAATTTGATGAAATGGTGGTGAAACATTCAATGCATTATGAAGTTGAATGTCCGCCTGTAAAAGAGACATAAAATTAAGTGCTGCCAAGATGAGAATGCTCGGGTTGATCAGTGGCTTTACAATTAGAGCAAGAATGTGAAACCAATAAATCTGTGAAAAAATTGGAGTAGTTCTAGTGGCAGATGAGAATTGCGAGAGTTTCCTTAGATGTTTTGGTCACATTAAACATCGGTCATTTGATGACCAACTAAGGAGAGATGTTTTAGATTTGACTTATGTTAAGAAAGCTACAAATAGACTTAAAAAGTCATGAGGTTGTTACATCAAAAATGATCATAATTTAATAGAGTTAAATGAAAAAATGACACTCAATAGAACACAATGGAGAAAAAGGATTCATATAGCCAACCCCGCTTAGTGGGATAAAGATTTGTTGTTGTTGCTGAGAATAATATATGAATTGATCATTACAGAGCTTTAGATGGATTGGATAGATACTCTATATAAACTGAGAAGCAATTCATGCATGACATAATTGCTATATGATAAATTACATTGAACAATAAATGGTGCAATCAAAAGTGAATATGTCTGAGGAAACTCAATAGAACACAATGGAGAAAAAAGATTCATATAGCCAACCCCACTCATTGGGATAAAGATTTGTTGTTCTTGTTGAGAATAAAATATGAATTGATCATTATAGAGGCTTAGATGGATTGGATAGGTACTCAATATAAACTGAGAAGCAATTCATGCATGACATAATTACTATATGATAATTACATTGAACAATAAATGGTGCAATCAAAAGTGAATATGTCTGAGGAAACTCAATAGAACACAATGGAGAAAAAAGATTCATATAGCCAACCCCACTCATTGGGATAAAGATTTGTTGTTCTTGTTGAGAATAAAATATGAATTGATCATTATAGAGGCTTAGATGGATTGGATAGGTACTCAATATAAACTGAGAAGCAATTCATGCATGACATAATTACTATATGATAATTACATTGAACAATAAATGGTGCAATCAAAAGTGAATATGTCTGAGGAAATGTCATCAACAACCGAGAATCAGTCTTCCAACCCACCTACAGAACTAGAAATGCTAGCATGACATAATTCTAATAAAAGTGGGATTCATAAAAGAACAAATGTGGAGACTAAAACCAATAATTTATTGTGTATAGTCAAGCTGATATTTCAAGTAGCAGGTAAAATAGTTGTTATTAAAAAAATTCATATAAGCAGTGTTCTAAGATATAAATTTGATACAAAATTTGATAAAATATGAGAATTTTCAATCATTTACGTAACCTGCATTTAAAGGTGTTAGTTACTCAACAATTATTAAAGATAGACTATTGAAAATTTAAAAGATTTAAGGTGTGATTTGTCTAGAAATAGAAGAGTGGTACTGGCTACTTTTATGTTGGAAGGTAAAACAGAGAAATAGTGTAGATACAACATAGAGAAAATTTTTAAATGGCCCGCTTCCAAGACAAGGACAACAAAAAGATGGAAAACAGTAGGATAGACAACACTCAGTTCTATGATAAGTTTTCAGTACCAGTAAATGGAGAGACCTTTGAGCATATAAAAAACCCACCAGTGAAAGTTACAATTTTGCATTAACCTCCCAAGAAGTCAGAGAACATGAAGTAATGGTTATATTTATGCTTTTGACACCTGATCAGCCTGATACATTTTATTTGATTCAGGTGCATTATATTCCTTCATTTCTAAAAAAACATGTGTCAATTTACAAGTTAATATTATATATTTTGTTCATGCATTATGTGTTATTATGTCTTCCTTGAAAATTACAACAAGTACAAAAAATCAGACTCTTAGGTCTGCGCAAAAAAAGCTCGTAAATTTCTGGAGGATAGCAAAAAGTTTCAAGGATTCATGAACCACATAAACAAAACAATGTAAAAGAATGCCTTGGGCACAAAAGTGGGCAGCGCAATTGAACTCCCTAGGGATAAAACAAAAAAGAACCTGTCTAAAATAGTCGGTGTGACCGGCTAGCACCCCATTGCCCCAGGATGGGAAAGGATTGGACCTTAGTAAGAGATCCAAGAACAATGGTCGCCATGCAAGTTGGTATGGCGAATGATCTTCCATGTTGTTTAGCATTCCTCACTCCCCAACATTGGTAAGCAGTGTGGCAATAAATCGTGGAACATGTAACCTCCTTATTGTAGAGAGTTGGTGAATAACATCCTCAAATGAAGTAAAGCTTAGGGATTGGAATCCCCATTTGTGCATGATAAAGTTTCTACGAGTACCTTGCAGGAAATCGTGACATGTTCTCTATCTTCAATAGTATCGCAACCCCAACGACAATTGCAGCTCTTACCAATCCTATGGCATATAAGCCAGACATTAGTTTCTATTGCATTCAAAGTAATTCACCACCACAAAGAGCTGAAATACAGTTGGTGTAACTGGCTAGCATCCCATTGCACCAGGATGGGAAAGGATTGGACCTTAGTAAGAGATCCAAGAACCGTGGCTGCCATGCAAGTGGGTGTGGCAAATGACCTTCCATGTTTCTTAGCATTCCTCACTCTCCAACATTGGTAAACAGTGTGACAATAAATCGTGGAAAAAGTATCCTCCTGATTATAAAGAGATGGTGAATAACATCCTCAAATGAAGTAAAGCATAGGAATTGGAACCCCCATTTGTGCATGATAAAGTTTCTACGAGTACCTTGCAGGGAATCGTGACATGTTCTCTATCTTCAATAGTATCGCAACCCCAACGACAATTGCAGCTCTTACCAATCCTATGGCATATAAGCCAGACATTAGTTTCTATTGCATTCAAAGTAATTCACCACCACAAAGAGCTGAAATACAGTTGGTGTAACTGGCTAGCATCCCATTGCACCAGGATGGGAAAGGATTGGACCTTAGTAAGAGATCCAAGAACCGTGGCTGCCATGCAAGTGGGTGTGGCAAATGACCTTCCATGTTTCTTAGCATTCCTCACTCTCCAACATTGGTAAACAGTGTGACAATAAATCGTGGAAAAAGTATCCTCCTGATTATAAAGAGATGGTGAATAACATCCTCAAATGAAGTAAAGCATAGGAATTGGAACCCCCATTTGTGCATGATAAAGTTTCTACGAGTACCTTGTAAGAAATCGTGACATGTTCTCTATCTCACAACCCCAAGGACAGTTGCAGCTCTCACCAATCCTATGGGATATAAGCCAGACATTAGTGTGTAATGCAATCAAAGTAATTCACCACCAGAAAGAGCTGAAATACAATCGGTGTGACTGGCTATCACCCCATAGCACCAAGATGGCAAAGGATTGGACCTTAGTAAGAGATCCAAGAACCGTGGCCACCATGCAAGTGAGTGTGGCAAATGATCATTCATATTTTTTAGCATTACTCACTCTTCAAGATTGGTAAACAGTGTGACAATAAATCGTGGAACATGTAACCGCCTTATTGTAGAGAGTTGGTGAATAACATCCTTAAATGAAGTAAAGTTTGGAAATTGGAACCCCCATTTGCGCATGATCCGCAAAGTTTCTACAAGCACCTTGCAAGAAACCGTGACCAACAGTAACGCAACCACAAGGAAAGTTGCAGCTCTCACCAATCCTATGGGAAATAAGCCACATATTAGTGGGTATTGCATTCATAGTAATTCACTACCAAAAGAACTTCTCCCGGGCATGGAGATAGTTGCCATGCAAATAGGAAATGTTATGTAAATGTTAGCATCCAAAATAAAAAGATGCAAACAAAATTAATTATTGTTGACCTCATTTTTTGTTGATTAGTAGTAGCCTAGAGTCTAGCCATAAAACTTTCCTGATTGACTATTCCTAGAGGACTAAAAAATGAACCCTCACCAATAGAAATTCTAAACTCTTCTTTTTTCAACTTGAAGTTCCACATATTGGTCCTAACCTCTAGCACTTAGTAGGTGGGGTCAATATTGGTCAGTATAGAGGAGCTCAAGGGGAGTCCCCCAAGGATGGTCAGACCTTAAGACTAACCCTGGGTGATCTGATTTTGGGGGGGCTAACTTGCACACACTACACTCTCTCACACACCCTAAACCTTAGGGCCCCTTAGTTTGGTATCTTGACTCCTTTTGGGAGGCTCATATGGATGACCCTATACCCCTAGTCTTTGGCTAAGAGAGTTAGAACCAACATATTGAGCATCCAAAATGAGTCCTCACATGGCTCCTATTGGTTTGGTAGGGCTTCATGGCTTGTTAGCCCATTTTGGCACAAAATCACCAAATTACCAAAATACCCTTACAACCCTTATTTTTGCCAAAAATCCCAAAATTATCCAAAATACCCAAATTTATCTAAAAAACATCTTAAACCCCTCAACATTACCTTAAAAATCATCTTAAACCCCTCAACATTACCTAAATTGACCAAAATTACCAAATTTTCAAAATACCCCCAAAAATTGCCAAAATTACCAAAATATCCCCTATGACCTACAAATTCCCAAAAAAATTCCAAAATAATCTCAAATATTCCCAATTTCAATTTTTTTATCATTAATTTGACCATATTTGACCAATTTTATCCAATTTGAACAAAAGCCTCAATTTGCCCTTAAAGGCCCAAATGTCCCCAAATTAACCCAATTTTGGCCCAATTGACCTCTCAATCTTACCCAATTTCAATTCTAAACCACAATTCAGCATCCCCAATTTTATTCTAAACAAAATTCAAGCCCAATTTGATCCAATTGCAAGCGCAATTTCATTCAAATCCAAAAGGGCCCAATTTTGATAATATGCCTAAATCCACCAAATTGGCCCACCAATTCAATTCAAAATTACTTGAAACTTTGTCAAATCCCTTATGACATATTCCTACACCAAACTCAACATTCAATTAGCCCAAATTTTAGCACAAATTAATTTCAATTTCAAAATCCCAAGCCCATTCCACTTAATTCCAAAAGCCCAAGTCCAAAGCACATGATAATTTCATTTCTCCTCATCATTCATTCAATTAAAATCATTCCGAAAGTTTTAAATTCATGATCAAAATTTTCCAAATCAAGCCTCATGCCAAACTTCACCGAAATATTTCATAAATTCAAAAAAATCCCTCCTCATGAAAGTTGACGAAATATTTCATAAATTTAAAAAAATCCCTCCTCATGAAAGTTGACCAAGCCAAGGACAAGCCATGGAGCCACTTCCAAGCCATGAGAGCTATGCCACATCATCAAGCTATTATTGGAAAGAGGCTAAAACACATTCCACTATCCTTAAGGCTATAATTAAGATCCTTTTAACCCCTCTCATGAATAACTCTAACCCATGTTTAGCCAAATCTCTTTGGATAGAGACCTCACCATGATGATGATTAAGCTGAGCCACTTGATTCTCCTCAGCACTCAAACCAACCTTCAGGGGTGAACCCAGTCCCAAACCATGATTTGACCCAAATTAACCCAAAATAACCCTTTTCCCAAACTATTTCAATCTCATACCTTTACAAAAGGCCAACCCCAATTGACTTCACCAAGACCACGCTCTGACCTCCCTCGACTGCATTGTGACCCCTCCCTGGCTGGTCAGCCACCTTGGTGGCCGGAAAACCCAATTTCAAAAGCACCACCTAGGCCAAAACTCAAAATTAAACTCATCCAAGCTGTCTCATCCCAATTGAATTTTTGCACCTTGTTGGCATCCACATAAGCAACTTAGGACACCCACTAATTGCCCTTGGTGGCCTCTTCAAGCCCCTCTATTTAAACCCCCACCCTCCATGGCCAAAGGGGGAGAGCTTGAAATTCCTTCGGGAGACTCTGCCAAATTGCTTCCAAAGTTTCTTTGAGACCTCTTGAGCTTAACCCAACCATCCTTAGCCACCCAAATCCACTGCTTGAGCTCAATTCCTAGGTCGAAACAGAACACTCCTCAAACCTCCACTAAATTCAAATTAATTGCACTCACACAATCCCCACAGCAAGAGAAGATCACAAAAGCCCCATCACCAGAGCACACTAAGGTGGACTTTGATCAACCCCCTAATTTGGCCTTGGTCGAAATCATATCTAGGTGAATCACCACGTCTTGAGGCTCCATCCCTAGGCTCTTGGGACCCCCACCAAGCTTCTACAAGCCATCCAATCGAGGCTTCCCCTCTTAGACCAAGGTATTGAAAGTTAACCCTAAACCGAGCTTCATTTGATTCACCATGTGCATAGAGTTGATTTAAGTGTCGATCAACCTTATAGATGTGTTTTCCTAGTCAAAACAAGCAATTTAAAAAAAAAAACCGCACTTGATTTGGTTAAAAATTGAGTGAGATATTAGCGTTTGAAAATGGACGGTTCTCGGGTTGGCTTCGTTGGGGACGATGACCACGCGCCGTTCGATCTTCCGTGTATCGTTTGGACGGTTCTGATTGCGTCGAACGGAGCTGCGGTTCTAAAAGAGCAGGCTGACTCAGCTGACGGTGCCCAATCCCGCAGCAACACGCGTCTCCTCGACGCGTACGAGGATGACGCGGATAAGTATGAAATTATGAGCTTTTTTCTATTTATTTAATTCTCAAAACTTTAAAAATACATAACTTTGTGTAGAAAAATAATACAAATAAAATAAAAATACCTAGTTGTTCAGTGAAGTGAGGAGAACAATGTGGAAATATTTTCAAGTTTATTTGATGCACGTATTATTTTAAATTAATTAAATAGTATTTTTCTTATTTTGATTCCCTTTTTGCATAGGCATTTCACCATGACTTGATATTTAGGGCTTTGATTCTACATGTTATTAGGATTTTTTTAATGATTTTTCCAAGGACATAGGAGATCCCTAAGCATAGATATCTAATTTTTAAGTTAATGTTCCCTGTTTTGGTTTAAAAATTATAATTATTAAAATACTCATCAAAAAAGTACAAAACTTATTTTGGTAGATTCACTGTGGTCAGAGAACCCTAGGAAAAATATAAACTTGATTTAACTCATTAAAAATAATCTTAATTATCACTAATCTCAAAAAATGAAATAAAATTAATTTGGAGTAATTATGAACGTAAATGGCATAAAAACTTTCGAGCTGTATTTTAATGTCAGGGGAGCTCCCCATAAAAATTTCAAGTCAATTGGAGTTAATTTGGTCACTTAAATGTATTAATCAAGTGAAATGTCATTTCTGACATTAAAGTAATTATAATAATTAAAATATAATTCAAAAAATTACCAAAGTTGGTTTTTGGAGCTTATTATAACCAGAGGAACCTAAGAAAAATGAAATTTAAATAAAAATAAACCAAGGTTTTAAATAATTAAAAAATCAATTAAAAATCATAAAAATCACAAAATTGTAAAAACACACTAAAATATCACATTTGACTTCCTGATCACTTAGAACCAATTAAAATAACTTTCACAATTTTCTAAATCAAGATATCAATTTTAAAAGGCTTAAAAATGGATTTTCCCTAATTTTCACTAAAATAATTCTAATAATTAAAATATAAATTACAAAAATATGAAATTTGTTTCTTTGGGTTTTTTAGACTCAAAGGAATTTAATAAAAATATAAAACTTAATTTTTCATCTAAATATTATTTTATATTTAATTAATACTCAAAGCAAACAAATAATTTTAATAATTAAATTAAACCACTAAAAATCATGAAAATCGTTCCAAGTGGTCCTCTGACCTAAGTGAACCTCCAATAATTTTCTTAAGGACATATGTTTTACTTTGGTTGGTTTATTAAATTTTCATTGAAAATCCCTATTTTGCATTAAAAATAATTATGAAAATTAAATAAACTTGAAAAAATCACATTTTTTCCTCTGATGTTTTAATTAACCCATGAGTGAGGTAACATAAAATTTTCAAGTCATTTAAGTCTAATTTAATGAATTATAGGGTATTAAGGTCTTAGGGGCAAAAGTATAATTTTGGAATTTAGAGCTTAATTAATATTTAGGCTAATCAAAAGGGCTAAATGGGCAACAAGTGATCTTAAAATAGCATGTATTGATAATTGAAACATAAAAGGGATAAGTAGTAGAAAGAAACTTCACTTTGAATCTCATAAAGGATAAATTTATAATTTTTCAAATTAATGAAATTTGGAAGAATAATTAAATAAGAAGATATTTAGGAAGATATTAAGGTGAGGGGTTTAATTTTAAGATTATAACTCACTGATTTTAACCCTCAACTAATGGTTTTTGAGACAACTAATGGTTTTTGAGATAATTTCAACTAATGGTTTTTGAGATAATTTATAATTCATAATAATGATTGAGGATATAAATATTAAAAATCATTTTTTTTAATCATAAACCTATCCATTAAATCTTAAGGGCTTAGTAGTCAACTAGGTTTAATCAAAATTTTGTTTAAAGAGGTTTAGAGAATCAACCATGATTAATTTAAAACTTTCAAAAACACTGCAAGCCCATTCTTTAAAAATCAAATTAACTAAATTTCTTAATTAAATCAAGTTGCCCCCATAAGGTCTTTACCTATATAACTCATAAATGAGATATCAAGTGATGATTACCCCATTTAAGAGATAATCAAAACATCATGATTCACTGGATGAACTATATAGTAAACATAATAAGACCAAAACGGACTCAAGATAATTCTAAGGACTATGAAATGTCTAAGGTATTACCCGAAACTTCTTCATAATCTTTTGGAAATCTTGTAGGACATCTGGACTTATTATGATTTGCTTAATGAAATCATCCTCAAAATTTAAACCCATTAAGTTATGACATAGGATCTAGTAGACACATCATAAATTTGTATTTTTTACTTTCCTTATAAGTACTTTAATTCTCGCAAAATTATATATACATATATATGCTTTGTAAGTACTAATTTTTCAGGTGGAGGAACGAGAAGACTCGCCAGGTACACTTTTACAGTGTAAGTGTACAGTGCTTTCTTTTCTCGTACTTTCTATACTGTACTTTTATGCTTACGAACTTGCATGCTAAACAACGATGTCACCCTGCACAAAAAACCAAAACTGCTAGGATAGCCACAAAACTGAAACCAAAATCAAATTAAAATTCACCAAGATAGAATTCACCGCAACAACATTCAAAATATAAGAGAACTCAAAATTTAATCACAAACATCACAAACAACAATTGCAACTAAATTAAGACGTATGATCGGGAATCCCTCGAAGGAGGTAACCTACGATTGCTAACGAGACTTCCCACGGTCTAGATGAAAGTATAGAACTCATTAAGTTGAGTTTAGTAAATTCATTTGGACTAAGTGAATCCAATAGAAAATAGTGGTACCGGAACAAGTGAACCGTATAATCCTAATCGGTGTCGCTCTAATCAACTTTAGCATGCCCCATAACATTTAAAAAACTACAACCATAGAGACATCTGATTTAACATCATAACTTAACACAGTGGAAAGCTTAAACTCGTCACGACAAGGAGCTTAGAGCTAGCACTATGAGGAGTACGACCATCTTCAACAACAAAAGAAACTACAACAGCATATCTTTTTTTAGAATTGAACAATAAAGTCATAGGACTTCGAGGTTGTTTGCTTTGAACCGTATAATCCTAATCGGTGTCGCTCTAATCAACTTTAGCATGCCCCATAACATTTAAAAAACTACAACCATAGAGACATCTGATTTAACATCATAACTTAACACAGTGGAAAGCTTAAACTCGTCACGACAAGGAGCTTAGAGCTAGCACTATGAGGAGTACGACCATCTTCAACAACAAAAGAAACTACAACAGCATATCTTTTTTTAGAATTGAACAATAAAGTCATAGGACTTCGAGGTTGTTTGCTTATGCAAAGTAAATCCTCATCTTATCTTTAGGTCTTTGTACAGCTCTGCTATACAATATAAGCTCTAACTTG
>NW_018165203.1:118990-125631 GCF_001263595.1 Phalaenopsis equestris | reverse complement strand
CACGACCTAAATCCTCATATCTTTCAAGCTATTTGTGTGATCGTCTCACACGAATATAAGTCCTACTTAATAAAATTGGCAGGATGAAACACTTAAATATTTCTCCTCAAAATTGAAGCCAAACCATAGGATAGCTAGGGAAGTCACCGAGGTTCTCCCCGGGATCTATAACATCCCCTAGTTCTTCCTCATTTGGACTCTACAACAAAATATTCAAAATTTGATTCATTCCCCTTTCACACCTCTTTGTCTGATTTCGTTAAAAAGTCTTATCCTATTGAACTCCATGAAAATAATATTCTCTGATTTTTATCAAGAGTTTTTTTAGGTGACTTTGGTTATGTAAAATGTAATTAATTATAGAGGTTTGCCCTTATAGGAAGTTTTTCTAAACCTAACTTAAAATAAAGCCTATTTAATTATTCATATTAAATGAAAAAAAAAAATATCGGCAAATAAAATGGTTTCACAAACCAAACGGATGTCATATATTTCTTAATTTATTTGATCGAGCCTCATCCTCAAGTCTTGTGTTTATCCTTCGGGATAGATACAGGGTTTGAGGTATAGTGCTCTTTCATTTAAACTCTGAAAGATATGGGGTCAGTTTGATTTCATATTTTTCTAAAACTTATATATATATATATGTAAATTAAAATGTCATTCTGAAGCGGGCAACGGTATTTCGATCCTGGTGACCGACAGCTTCCAACGGGCAACTCCTTAACCAAAATAGTGTCGACAACTATAATACAAATAAGGACTTTTTATGTTATATTGATTGGATTGATTAGTAAAATCTTTTACAACAATTGAATGTTGAAATAATAAATAAATAAAAGTTACCTAGTGAAAAATCATTTCATTTCTATTGTGAAACATGATGTTTTCATTAATCAGTGCAATAAAAAATTAAAATTAACTGAGAAATGGTGAAATGGTACTGATACATTTAAAAGGGTCTGCTACAATGAATCCACATGCAGAATTAGAAATAATAGTGACCCACGCTATATTTCTACTAAATGAGAGATTCACAAGTAGGATTAGTATTGTTGATGCAAGAGGACACTGTAAAAGAAAAGCCAACACCCGAGACAATGCAACCCTATTGAGAAATTTTAGCATGTTCTGATTCACAGCCTACCCCCAACTATAAGAGATTCAACATGTTATAAACTTATTTTAGGATCGATGCTCCCCAACAAGCCAACCTACAGGATGAATAGTATAGTATAAGGAGCTGCAAAAGTAAGACAAGGATCTTATAGTCTGAGGACTGGTTCATGATAGTGTCAGTCCATAGGTTGTGCCAGCTTTATTGTACCGAAGAAGTATGGATCATCGTATATGTGCATTGATAGCAAGACCATGAATAAGATCATTATCATATATCGGTTCCTCATTACATCATTGGATGATTTATAAAAAATTATCATATTTTAAACAATTAAATTTTATAAATTGTAAAATATAATAAATTATTAATAACAAAAATAATATATTAGTATTAATTATATTAATATAATATTATAATATTTTAATTAATATAAATATTATAATATTTTAGCAATTCAAATATGCAATTAAATCTTAATATTTTCGAACAATTCAAACATTTCGAACAAATCAAACAATTCGAATAATTCGAACAATTTGAACGATTTAGATAATCCGAACAATTCAAACATTTCAAACAATTAAAAATTATTTCGTACAAATCGAACCGAACACGAACAACATCCTTAACGAATAATTTCGAACACGAGCATACTTCAAACACAATTAATTTCAAACGAACCAAACCCGAACACGAGCTCTGTTCATTCGTGTTTGGTTCGTTTACACCCTTATTCATATCTGCTGATTTCCCCCAACAGCAGCTGTTTTCCCCACTCTACACCCTCCAAACAAAATCGCTTTAGGTTTTCCCCCATTTATTCCTATCGCACTATTATCCCTGCCTACACTTTGATCCTAATACATGATCTAGAAAATCTGGATCAGTGTCATGGTGTCTGCTAGTTGCCAAACATGTGCTTAAAATGGAAAGAACTACTTTGAATTGTGCTTTGTGTTTGACAAAAACTTCAAATTGATATAGTTAAGTTCCACGCATTTTCCAAAAGCAGCTGTAATTATTATAGAAATCTGACGAAGATTCTGATTTTTCTTCCAATGTAATACTACCATTCACTTATGTGGCAACCATATAAATGCATTCCATATTCGGTAAACTGTATTGGCGACAAGAGTTACAAATTAATCGTCGGGCACTAATATTTTATTCAGTACTTAAAAAGAACCTTCTATCATATAATAGACATCTAAATATTCATGGGCAATTTCAATCACAAGATGCCAAACTGAATAATATTCTATATTAACAGGAATAATATTTAACGTACAAAAAAATTAATACCCAAATTGAGAGAAATGCAAATTTATAGAGTCAAGCATATAGGCACCAACCTGATAGTACCGAACAACATGTTGATGCTGCAAACGTGAGAGTGTGGCAACCTCCCTGAAACCCTTGAAGTGATTGTACAAATCAGTAAATTGATAAAAAAAACTAGACAATCTTATCAAATTTTGCAAATTGAAGCAAATTTTGAAGCATGAATTAGTAAAAGCATGATCGATAAAATATATTCATTTTGCTGATAACTATCACAGATGCAAGTCAAAACCCAGTAAATGTGTACATAACAGATTTGAAAGAGCAATTTAAAAAAAAAAAAAAAAAACCTAAGGGCTGATATATTAAAGAGAAAGGTACAGATAGGTTTGTATGGGTGAGCCTAAACACCCAACCCATACGGTACAACACACACAAAAAAAATGTAAAACATGGGTACATATAGAAATCAAAAAAACCCAAAAACCACTCGGGCGCTGAAAAGGTGTGGGTCATCCCAATCTAGTCTTGTCTCTATGAGTTGTCTCTACACCGAATACTTCTTGAATAAGTGGAGATCTGAGACTCTCCTGATTATAAGTCCGAACACTATCATTTATAGGTAATAGTTCAGCAGTATTATTTTCTATGGAGTTTGTAGGTGTCAGCACCGCATCAATCGCAGTAATAGTAACAGCAGTGTCATGGGGGGTCCTCAAGGGCAACAGATACCTCCTGTCTGGTAGTATCATCCTCAGGTGGAACTAAAATGTCCACAGCAGTGGGGTTAAACCCATCCTTATTCACTTGAATCTTAGATTTCAAATTAGGATAAAGCTTGTGGCATTTAGCAAGGATATGACCAAACATCTTACAGTGGGTACAATATAAGGGTTTGTGTTCCATGACGATTTGTTGTCAATAACCATTATGGGTTGTGCCCATCCAGACTTCAATAACATCAGGTAAAGTAATATCTCTTTCCACAAGTATTCTAACCACCGAGGGTCTGGTTAGGTTAAAAGTAGGCAAATCTAGTTTCAAAGAATCCCCAAGGATGGCCCCAATTGAGTAGAGAACCTGATGGTGAAAAAAATGCAGCTTGAGACTAGATAAAATAAACCATATCAGTACGGTGGGAGTTTCATGATTTGGGTCAAAAGCAGGAAACCATTTGAGTAACTTCATAGAATTTCATATTTTTTTTGGAGAAAATTCTGGTGTAGTCTTCAGCCGCTGTTAGTTTGATCAACACATATCTCTCATTCATGAGTCTCACTTTCCACTTACCTACTAGCTTAAGATCATCAACACTCATTCTAATAACATCCATAGAAAGGTGTTCCCACCAAAATTTTTCAATAAGAGCAAACTTGAATTTTTCCATCATGGTAGAAATTTCTGATTCAGAGAAAATGATTGTTTCTTTTCCACCTTTCCTACTTTCATTCTTAATAAAAGAACAATCATCTGTACCCTCACAAGATTTCTTATAACTTGAGGGGAATACCACCTCGGACTCCACCTGAGGGTTACCCACCACATGGGCCAATGAGACGTCCGGCTCAACCAAAGAAGAAAGAAATGCCATCAGAGGCTGTCGGTGTCAAACTGCTGCGAGACTGTTGAAAGGCAGAGGAACTGTCGGGCGCAGAAGCAGAAGCAGCGCTGAAAGAGAAGAAAACCAAACAATCAGGCGCAGACGACGAAGCTGTGAGCGACAGAGGCGTGGAGCGATATCAAGCACGAGCAGTGTTGCGACATCTAGGAAGATGACGAAGCGAGTAGTGGAGCGATATCGCGACGCGAGCCGCGACAGGGAGCTGCGAACGTCGACGTCGACGTAGACACAGACGCCAGACGACGGAGTGAGAGTCGACGATGTGAGGTCCTCTCATTGTGATAGAATCAATTGCGACCAAAATAGCCATTGGAAGCCTAAGCGGAGCTCTCGACCGTAGCCAAATACGTGCTATAAGATTTCTTAGAATCTAGAGTTGCTAATACAGATCAATTATAAGATGTAGAAAATCAAGCAACACAAAACAAAACTTGTATGGCCAAACACTTAATTTGAAAAGCTATCTGTTAAGCCAACAAGGGTCAAAAGAAGAAAAAGAAAAAACAATGCAGATTAGCATGTAGAAGTTTGGAACCATGAAGTATATGCAGCTAGTAGAAAACCATGCACTCTAAGAAATTCAAATTGTATGCACTCTTAAATATTCAAATTGTACCAACTTACATAAAAGCAATCGTGCATTCAGTCCAATGATGGGATTTAAATAAAAAAATTAATTTAAGGGAAGAAGTCCTCAAAATCAAAAGAATCAAAACATACATTCTCCCAAAATCAAAAGAATCAAAACATACATTCTCCTAAAAAACTTCAACTCTCCCATCTGTTCCAGAAGGAAACTAATAAAGGTAAAAAGGATATCCCATTCATTATAAGTTTTACTCCGAACTAAATTGAATGAGCTCTATAAAAGCCTAAGGCCATATTATAATATTTAATAACTAAAAGGATTCCTTAAATTTACGGACTAAATTAGTCCAAACAATTGCAAACATCGCGTGCTTAAATTTTGGAGAGTAACAGTACTGCTATAAGTCAGACTCAAGCCGTGAAATAGAAGACACCCATTGACACTGATCAATAGTTGCTAGATGTTATATAGGGATCAAGAGAACAAGTAACATAGTTGTAGAGTGAGAATAGAAGGAAAAATACCTAAAATGGTGATGTCTAGGATAGGTTTGAATGGGTATAGCAGGTGATTTTGATGAAAACAACTAGATGGAAGCGAGTTGGCTAAGGGATCAAAGGTATTCTTGTAAAAGCCTGAGCTCTCATCCATCAAGATATTGTCCGCAATAGCCTGATAGCCTCACGATTTTGCCCCATTGGAGTAAATTCTCATTGAAGTAACTTCCTAAATGTTCTTTCATGTGCACGCATTTAACTTTGGAGTTCTATCAAAATTTCATTGCTACAACCAAAAGACGCCTCGATGTTTAAGAATTCAGCTTCATTTCGAAAAATCCAACTTTAATTGTTAAAAATAAATAAATTAAAATTTTATATCGTTAGAAGGAGACATGTCGATAAGAAAATCAAAACAAAAACTCTCAATATCATTTCATTCAAACCAAACCATGATAAAGATAGAGATAGCGAGAACGAGAGGGAGAGAAAGAGATAGAGGAAGAAAAAGAAAAGAGAAAAGCTTTTGTGTGAAGGTAGAGGGTTAATTTTAACTTCAAGATGTGGTTGAAGAAGAAGCCCTTAGTACACTTGAGAGATTTCACCTATACGAAGGAGGCTCGAGAGTAACATCAAGGATGAAGAAACCCTGGTAGGGCGGGTCCGGTGTGAAGAAGGAAGGGAGGAGACACTTACATGCCTTAAAGAGAAGAATAATCATGCCCTAGCCGAGCAAGGAGGAAGAAGAATTAAAGGATTTAGGGCCATTAGTGTTTTGTGAGAGCCAAGAAAACTCCACGAGAAGAACATGTGTGTGCATCCTGTGTACGAAAAAAAAAGAAAAAGAACAAGGTTGTTCTTTTTATCAAAGTGAGCAGCATTTGAGTTAATGGAGAATCAAACTGAACAGTGGATAAAGCCAAGATTAGGGCAACCTTTTAATTCAGGTTACAAATTACTTTAATTATTTATTAAGGAAATACTTTAATTGTATAATATCAAAAAAATTTATTATTAAAATGTTAATCATAAATTATATGTGGAATAATAGAGGCTGAATCAAGTCGAATTGTAAGGGACAAAGAGGAGCTTTCTGTGCAGGGAAACAAGTCAAACCTTTTAAGGTAAGGTTTAATTCATTTTAATCCATGAAATTATATATATATATAAGTTATTCATTAAGTGTTGATAGTAAGTTTAATTGAAGAAAGGGAGATTCGCTTTCGAGATTGAGTAAATCACTTTGAAGATGAAGTATATTTTAATTAAGATTAAAATTTGTTTTATTTAATTTAGAATTAATATTTAATAAATATTAATTTATAACAACAATTAAGATTGAAGAACATTTGAATCTTACAATACTGGAGATAGAGAGTCAGTGAGAAAAGCAAGCAAGGTTAAGGTAAGTAATAATATTTCTAAATTTCAGTAATTTTCATTATTTCTAAATGTATGTTTGATTTCATTTATCTTGCGTTCCAATGAGATTTAGATTATAACAGATTCTTCATATGATTACAATGAAAGAGT
>NW_018165203.1:117482-117951 GCF_001263595.1 Phalaenopsis equestris | reverse complement strand
TCAAGTTTAGGGTTTTCATAAAGAAACTTACCTACTAAGAACAGTCGGCAGGGCGCAGCTAGGGTGGAGATCTCTGCCTTAGTGAGAAAGATTGCAGGTTTGTCGTTTTTACGGGAAGCTTTTTTAAGCAATCTGGTTTCAATGCCAACTGCAAAATTGTCATGGTATCGTTGTGGAAACAAATTGGAAAGAGGGGCAGAGACGGGGTTATCACTAGCAAGGGCGGTGGCGTAGGAATGCGCTAATGCCATTTCAGACGCCGTCGATCAGCACAAGCAGCGCACGCCGCTGTTTCGTCGCAGGGCTCGAACCAACGCGAAGGAGGAAAGCCTTGCGTTGCTGGGCACAAAGGAACGACGAGCGCAAGCGAGCGAGCGAGCTAGCGTCAGTGGAGGCCCGCGAACTCTGGCAAGCGGCGCTGCGAGACGACGCAGCAGGGCGCGTCCTCTCCGCCGCCAATGATGCCACC
>NW_018165203.1:94547-112800 GCF_001263595.1 Phalaenopsis equestris | reverse complement strand
ATATATACATATATATACATATATATATTTTCGAATAGCGGACGAGAGCTCTGTTAGGGTTTCGAATGGCGATTTTTGGCACCATTGATTCTGTCGCTTGAAGGATTCCTCATCCGCTTCTGCTCGTTTTTCTACTTTGTTGGCTCGTCTGCGTCTCTCGATTTCAACGACGACGCATTCGCGTCAGCTCGACGGGCCCAGTCGTTCGCTTCGATTTCGACGACGTCGTCCAGCCGCACCCTTCTACGCAGTTTCCCTGCCCGACAGCTTCGGTTCGAGCCGCTGAAGTTTTGTCTTTTTATTCTTCGTCGACAACAATTCATTTAAAATCCTCTAAGAGGTGGATTTTCTACTCTCATGGCGCTTCTTTCTTCTTTATTTAAACCTGTCAAAGTCTCCTTTGTCCACATGGTGGGTAATACTCAAGGGGAGCCGACGGTTGTCTTCCCTTCAAGTTACAAAGATTGTCGTGATAGTACAGGTGACTCCCTCTTTGTTATCAATGCAAGTAGAAAAAGTGGGAAAGCAGCACTTTTTTCTCTGAGTTAAAAATTTCTACCCTCACTGAGAAATTCAAATTCGCTCTCATTAAAAAATTTCACATGGGGCCCCCACCGATGAAAGTTATCAGTTTTGATGACCTCAAACTAGCAGGAAAGTGAAAATTGGGGCTCATAAATGGGAGACATGTGTTGATACAAATAACTGTGGCTGAAAACTTCACTCGGATTTTCTCCAAAAGATATCTTACCATTGCAGGCAAGTCAATAAAGTTACTCAAGTGGTCTCCCAATTTCAACCCTAACCATGAATCTCCTACTGTATCGGTCTGGTTTAGTCTACCTGGTCTCAAGCTCCACTTTTTTCATCATCAAGTTTTTTACTCTATTGAGGCAATACTTGGGGATCCTATGAAGCTAGATCTACCCACTTTCAACCTAACCAGACCTTCTGTGGTCAGAATACTTGTAGAAAAAGATATTATTTTACGTGATGTTACTGAAGTCTGGTTGGGCACAACTCATAATGGATATTGGCAACAAATCGTCATGCAACACAGACTTCCATATTATACCCACTGTAAGATGTTTAGGCATATCCCTAATAAATGCCACAAGCTCCATCCTAATTTGAAATCTAAGGTTCAAGTGGATAAGGATGGGTCGATAATCAAGTGGATAAGGATGGGTCTAATCCCACTGCTCCGGATATTTCAGTTCCACCTGAGGAGTATACTGTCAGACAGGAGGTGTTTGTTGCCCTAGTGTACCCCCCAGACACTGTTGTTATTGTTACTACGATTAATGTGATGCTGCCACCTTCAAACCTCAAAGAAAATAATACTGAAGAACTATTACCTACAAAGGATAGTGTTCAGACTGATAAACAGGAGAACCTCGCAAATCCTCATCATCAGGAAGTATCCGGTGTAGAGGCAACTCAAACTTCACATAAACTAAAACCTATTGTGGACTACGGTTGGTAATCCTTCTGCTACAGTTCTACCGCCTCATTAGAATAATTCTTTGGATGAAGAATTGCAGGTTTACACTTCCAGGAGGAAGAAGAAGAATGGAGATCTGTTCGAGCAAGAGTCTTATGGATGATACTTTAGTTACTTCGGTTAATGGTACGCATCTTACCAATTTATCAGCTCAATCTCTTCCAAAAACTAGAGACAAAGGCAGAACTAAATTAGGATGACCCTTAGAGCCCTGGTGGTTCTGGGTTTTTTTAATTTTTATATGTACTCATTTTGACTTTTTCGTGTGTTGTACTGTGTGGGTTAGGTGTCTATTTTTGGGCCCACTCATACAACCTATCTGTATCTTTTCTCTTTAATATATTAGCCCTTGTGCTTTTTAATATATATATATAAAAAACCACAACGTCTATTGTTGCTCTGCTAGGGTTTTCTCCGGCAACTTCATGGCGGTTCGACTAACCGCAGCAGTTCGTTGACTCTTCATCCTCAAAGAGGAAGGAAGTGGGATCGCGTCGCTTCTTTTCTCGCCTCGTCGAACCCTAGCCTCCCGCTCGATTGCATCGTTCGTTGTTCTCGGTGCCTCGTCGTACTCGAGGAAGAAGAGAAGCGGAGCATCATAGCAGCAGGTTTTGTCGCCTCCCTAGCCTTCCGGTTTAGGTCTGTTTTCCCTGCTTCGATGGGTGCAGTCCCTCATTTTTCGGTTGAACCCGACAAAGCCAATTTCGCCCACGTGCTAGGTAACCATCTGGTGGAGTCGGCTGTTGTGTTCCCTTCAAGTTATAAGGAATGTCGTGATGATACAGGTGACTGCCCTTTTAAGAAAGCGAGTAGAAAGACAAAATTGAGTCGCTCTCTAGCTACCTGATACTCCTTATTTTGACACTTTTTTGTATTTTCTTTAGGTCTCTCTTGTTTTTTTTCTGTATTTTCTCTTTTTGGAACCATTTGATGTGGAGGGAACCATTTGGTGTGGTGGTTATCATGTGGGCAGGGTGTCATATTTGTGCCCTCCCACACAATCTATCTGTATCTTACTTTCTATTTAATATAATAGTCTTTGGACTTTCCCATAACATACATATATATATATATATGAAATACACATTGTAGGTAAGGTAGACATATATATATATATATGAAGTTTGCTCTGCTGGGTTTACTCTTATCGTGAGATGGCGACCCGAGTAGCCATGTATATTCCTTCGGTTGAGAACCTATCATGCCTATCACATGTGCTCGAAGAAGGGTAGAGGTTTGCATCAAGTGGTCTCCTGAATTTGATCCAAACCAAGAACCACCTACAGTACCAAAATGATTTAAGTTACGTGGGCTTAAATTGCACCTATTCCACCAATAGGATCTATATTCCATTGAGGCAATGTTTGAGAGACCCATGAAATTAGACATACCCACTTTTAATCTCACCAGGTCTTCTGTTGTCAGTCTTCTGTTGTCAGGATCCTCTGTTGTCAGGATCCTTATGAAGAGAGATATCACTTCACCTGATATATAAGAAATTTGGCTTAGCACTGCACATAACGGGTACTAGCAACAGATTGTCATGTAACAAAGAGCATACTATTGTACCCATTATAAGATGTTTGAACACACATTTGAAAAATGCTTCAGGCTCCACCATAATTTGAAACTCAATCTCAAGGGTCTCATCTAACTACTCAAGAAGCACCTATTCCACCGGCTGATTTCATCTAACTACTCAAGAAGCACCTATTCCAACGGCTGATATGGTGGAAACTGCAACTAGAGATAATAATGCCAATGTTTGTGCCCCAGAGGAGCATCCCTCACTACCTCAAGCGCCTCATGTTGTCGAAACTGAGGATACTCTCACTTTAGTGCGAGATGATGCTCCATATGCTATGGAAACAATTATTGTTGATGTTGAGGGCCCTCAAACCTTGGCAGAGTGCTAAGTTCAAGGTGTGCAACAGGTGAAAATTGCCCCCATTGTTGAAATCTAGATGAGCAAGAATAAGGGCCTAGTTAAATTGCCACTTCAATACCTCAAACCTAATATATACTACATCTAACCAAATGAATATTTAATTTGAGAAGATCTACCAATGCTGACACTATAGAACTAAATTTTCTAATAAATCTAATAAACTTAAAAAAGAGGTGAGTCCATGGAACTGACATAACAAAAATAAATGATTGTGCGCTAAGCCAGTTCACAATAGTATCGATCTTAGCAGCTATTTGAAGCAGATGTAAAGCTATTTTTCAAAAAACTACGGTGTCTATTACAATTTTTTTTTCAAAGAGTCGAACCGCAGATTTCTAATAGCCACAACACTTAGCCAGGTTCGCTTGTAAAATACAGCTTACAGCTACAGCTTTTTGAAAAAACAAGCAAAATGCAAATTTACGAAATATAAAAAAGTGATATGTGACATCACACCGCTACCCCAAACGTACCTTTAGTTAAATCAATCCCAATGCCAGCTACTAATACAGCATATCATAAAAACAAGCCAATCTAGCAGAATATAATAGCTTTTTAGGTGACCATAGAATTAGGATGCCCAAAACACCTAGAAAATCTATCACAAGAGTTATAACTAAAATATCATCAAAACAAGAAGCCACAAATTCTTTTACAAATGCCTAAAAATTTAAGTTCACCAGCAGCATCAAAGTTGGAGTATTGGACAAACAAAATGGCATGATCATCAGCTCATATAATTTTCCCTGAGTTTTGAAAGCTATTATTCACTAACACTTTGTCTTAATTCTAATCTGGTGGTAACGTTTATGCAAATTGATCTAAAAGAATATTTTGTCACCATGCAAATGATCCAAAGCCATCAAATTGTTTAATGAGGAACCATCATATGAAAATGATTTTGTTCAAAACCATGCTATAAATACTAATACACCAAGAGTCATCCTTTTTTGACATAATCCGAGTAAAAATTGCACACGAGCTAGTGCCCTAATGAATCAAACATCTAGACATTAAGCTTGCAACTTGATTTTAGAGCTCATGCTCGGCTGACCGCATTAAATAGCAAGGTGGTTTTGGGAGAACTTGTCATGGAATGAAATATACAATATGTTGGATCTCACACAATGGTGACAACCATCCAGGAGGTATGCTATCAATCAGGATATCATGAAACACTTTCAATACGGATTTCGTTATATTTGATATTGGCTCGTCAAACTCATTATCTTCTAGGACCATCAAAGCTAGTTCTATCGGTGTCTCTCTTAAGACTTACAAAAAAGGTGGCACGAAGTGCTATTACCTCAAACATTATATGAACGCCAAGAACTCAGACTCCGAAGTAAAAAGTATGTGTTTCCCATTATTGGAAAAAGAATGTGTTCTTCTATGTGCCATGCCATATACAAGGGTCATACTATTAGAGGCGGCGAAATTGAATGTGGCAAGCATTCATAGGCACCATTTCACAGCACATATACTTCTAAAATTTATCTCTAATAAAAAAAAATCTTGAGACATCTCATATCAACTATAATCTTATTCCCATTGCAAAACCAAGAGAGGGATAGTGGTTAGTTGTGTTTTTGTTTATTGAGGCTCACTTTGTCCACCATTTGGGTAAACACCACATTCTCACAATAACATATGTCAATAATAAGACTAGACACATTTTATTTTACGATGAAAAGAGTAAGCCAAGACCACTATTGCTCCCTCTTCGGCTCAATCTGAAAGACTTGTGGTAACACTAGCATATCTCTCTTATCAACGGAAAGTTGATGTTCCACTTTCGTATCCTCCCTTTCCCATGAGTCTCTAGTGTTACTATTTACTATTTCCTACTCTCTGAAAGAGATCACCCTCCTATTTGACCAATTGCATGATATGTGTCAAAAGCTAAAGCACTTAAAACACTTTCTGGCTGGAAAGATCTTTGCATTGTTGGATCCACCCACCAACTCTCCGTCCTGGGCTGATTTCTCTACATGTGGAACCAGTTTGGGTGTTATGGCAATCAACACTTGCTAATTGAATATAGGGTCAAGCCCTACCTATAAGGTGTGGTGGTCCCAATGTGATGATGTTTTGTCTCTACAAGTAAAATTGGAACCAATATCATTATAAACTGAACCAGATTACTAAATGAATAGCTTCAAATCTCCTAGGTAATGCGCCACAATGTACTCTTCTGACTCTACAAACTCATCTTTCAATATATACTATTCAAATTCAGTAGTAAATCTGTCAACAAATAAATCTTACTAGTGCAAATTTTGAAATTTTAAGAACATATCCCATCGATAATAAAGGGAAGGAACTTAGAATATATCTCTCTTCATCTTAAGACCCCAGTGTGATCATGCTCTTCTCTTCTCACTATCAAATATATCTTAGACTTTCTCACCGCAAGGAAATATTCTTCTTGAGTTTAATGGCTATCAATTTAACTCCTTTGCCTTATGGGATACTTTGAACTCAAAGATTCATTCTACGATTTGAAGTCATTCAATAAACTCATTCAAGTACATACGACAGTCAAAACACAGCAAGTCGATTTCACCCAAAATTCATTATTTTTCTGATATTCAATATCAAATCATTGGGTATTGGTTCTTCATGATTTGAGGCCTCTTGATGAAAGGGGTTAACTTTCTTTTGAGAAAGTGAATCAATATATGGCTATGGGTAACTTCTCCAAGTTGTCTCTTCAAAATCAGCACACTTTCATTGTAATTGGAGGATTTCCTCTGTGCATAAACTTTTTTTCAGTTGAGGATTTCCTCTGTGCATAACCTTTGTATTTCTCCTTAGAGGCATAGTGGTTTTCTCTTGCTGAGGGCTTTAGCTAGGGTAAATGACAGAGCGTTAAATTGCCTAAAGTGTGATCTAATCGATAGAAATATGAGAGATTGCAAATTGAGGGTAAATCCTGCAACCCACGCTACTATCGAGCGATAACATCGCCGGATTTCAAATTTTAACCTTCTTTCCTTTATTATAATTTCTTTCATATCGCTTTCTTCTACTTAGGATTTCTTTGTAACATGAGACTATTTTTAAGTTTATTTTTCTATTTTGAGGACCTTTGGCTTTGTTAGGACATTTAGAGATATTTTCTCATGATTTCCCCAATTAGAGTGGTGTATCCTTGAATTTATTTCAAATGGTATGTTTGTAACTTGATAAGATCAAGGTGGAGATCTCTCCTGGAGTTCAAAGGTCTCTTTCACCAATTTGCAACAAAATGTTGTTTGCGAAAAAATTGTTATTCTTCGTTATGGTTCATTGTCCCGCCGAATCCACACTATAATTTCAGTCGTCATCCATCTTCCCTCTCCCGTTACCCATCCTAAAATTTCCTTAACGCCTTTTGATTGTTTTAACAATCTGTCTAGGAGCCTAGAACAGTTTCATCTGGTATCAGAGCCCGACAAGCCCTAAGTTTTTACATTTGTCTTCTTTACCCCGAATCAAATCAAAATTCCAAATAATCCAACCAATTATCCCTCACATCATTCATCTAACCATAACCCAAAATTTTCAAACTCCAATATCTCTACCTTCACTAAATATTCACCCCAACACTCACCGTTAAAACTAAAACACCAACTAATCTTTGATTTGCAATCCTACATCCATCGAAAACCAAATCGGGAGAAAAAAACATAATGCCAGCAAGGAGAAACCCTTAATAAGGTGTCCAGAAACGTACCATGGAAGATATGCTATGGGAAATCTTCCAACTATAATAGAAACTTATTATATTTCAAATGAGACAATCTGGTGAGGGCACCCATCGCCATAATGGTAACACGTGAGATCAAGGGGAGGAAGTGAATCCCTTCCATCGAAAAGTTTCTAATGATGAAAAATCAATACCCCAACAAATTAACATAGAATTTCAGAGAAGTAAAGATCTTAGTGTCAATGTGAATTTATCGAATTTTGACATCATGGATGAAGAATTGTGTGAAAAGATACAAGTGTTTCAGAATTGTCCAGGGAGGACGTGAGCATAGACTTTGTAATGGAGCCCACAACCACAACAGCACAAAGACTTTGTTATGGTAATAGATCGACTTCAGAAGCTTGCAACGAAGAAGCCTCTCTAAGCCTGAGAGAATGACACGGAGCATCTAATTGTGAAAACTGCAATCAAATCGCAAAAGTTGTATGATATCACGAGTTGCAGTTAAATCCCATGATCTGTATGGGCGTCGAGCCGTAGTGCCACCTGATTTCAAATATTAGCTTTTTTTTCCTTTATGATATATTTCAAATTCAATTTCTCTAATTAATGTTCCCTTCAAACTATGTTTTATTTTTCTATTTTCAAAACCTTTGGCTATGTTTATGTTATTTGATGATTTCTTCGAGTTTTCACTATTGGAGTGATGTATCTTTGGATTTCATTTTGCGGTGTGTATGGAACCTGATCGGATCAAGGTGATGCACTCTCCCAAACATTTGAAGGCATTCTTCGTCGTCCAACTTGTAGCAAACTGCAGTTTGCAGCAGAAACATTGTAACTTTTCATTCTAATTTGTTGTCAAGTTGTCATCCATGCCACGATTTCAGCCATCATATCCTTCCTCTTCTGTTACCCAACCAAAAACTTTTCTAACTCATTTTGATGTTCTAACAAGCCGTCTAGGAGCCCAAGGACAGTATCATTAGAGGCGTAGGTTTTAGGATTAGCTGAAATTTTGAGGTTTACTTGAAGGGCAAAGTGCTGGAAATCGAGATTAGAGCTCTGATACCAAATGACACAAATCTTGGGGTTCATAGATGTAATGACCAAAGGAAGAAGAGGACGGTTGTATATTGAGAATATATGGAAGAATATCTAAAATGGTGAAGTTTAGGAGAAGTTCAAGCTTAAGCTTGATTGAAAACAGCAAGAGGAAGGAGAATCGTCAAGGCGTTCAAAGGTAATTAGATGTTCAGAACGACCATCATCTATTTGCAATTTAGTCTTTCATTATTATTATTGTTGAGTTAAAATAATATTATTAAGTTTAGGGTTGGGTTTTATGCATGAGTTTGAATTGTGGGTCTTAGGTTTAAGTTTTGGGAGAGATTTCTTATCTCTTAAATTATAGGAATCGGGAGAAATCGACTCTCTCAAATTTTAGGTTTATATCTTTGTATTCTTGTTGAGTTGTTTGAGTTGCTGAAGAAATGTTACGTTAGCCATAATTTCTGTGGAAAAACGTGTTGATTTTGATGTTGGATCATATCAAATTGGTATCAGAGCAGATCTTTGGGAAATCACCACGGAATTGTTGTCGGTGTGAGAAACTGTCATTTTTGGCGTGAGAAATAGATGAGAAGCATCAACGAGATCCCTTCGCGAGCGAATCCTGCGATGCAATCACTAGCAAGGAGGCCACCACAAGATCGCAAGGCATTGAGAAGGATTCGAAGCGAAGGATCGCAGCTTACCGATATCCAATACTCCTTCATGACAAACCTTGCAATGCAATCACGCTCAGAACTTTCTGGGGAGGAAACGACGGGATTGCATGGGGTTAGAGCTTGTTGTGAAAGAGGCAACATGAAAGATCGCAGCTTACCAAGACCTGAATCTAGCGCCTTTCAACTTGCGGGGAAGGCCACGAAGGAAACACGTCTTGCTTTCTTCTGTGAAGACCGACGAATCTACTAAATCACAACGAACAGAGATCTGTAACAATACTCAGAAAACAATCACAATTGTAGCAAATCGTGAAGAATTGCAGTATAAGGAAACCCAAAACTCACCTCACTTCGTTGTGTGCTACAGGATTATGGCTTATAGTGTCAATAGCAACGTTGAGATCTCCTCTTTCCATTCGTGGCTAAACTGTGTAACACAATTTCTTGAGATTCTTTTGCAAGATCGCAATTTTGTGGCATCAAACTTCACAATTTTGACCATCTAAGAAATCATCTACGAATTTTCAACATACAAGTGCTTCCATCTTTTGAAATAAAAAAACCTTTCTGAGGTGAATGGCACCCAAGAAAGTAAATGATTTGGAAAAAAAAAAATAGAGGAAGAGATCAGTCAAATCAAACCTGGGATGAAACAAGGGTTTGCCACTATAGAGAATAAGTTTTCTTCCATAGAGAATCGAATTGAGGATCGATTCGAGCGCATGGGAGAAATTCGAGAGATGATAAAGAGGCCCATTGAGATGCAATCCAAGACTCAGCAGGCGGGACAATTTGCAAAACCTAGAGAAAAATATATCGAATGTGAGAAATATGAGGAAAACATCCACCATCACGAACCCCTCCCAAGGCTCCGATTAGGGCTGGATTAGAGATTTCTTATGGAGGCGGTTGACCTGAAACTTGAAGAAAAGATTATGCAAGAAGTATGGTAGAGCACAAAAAAGAAAGGAGAGAAGCGGGGAGAGGATATGGCCACGATCGAAGGAATGAGATTTACCCTTGATATATGGGAGGGAAACAATGGGGAGAGAGGAAGTTAGAGTGGAGATGTTGGGGTTAGAAAGTTTAAGCTGTCAATCATTGAGGGGGATGACGCACATGAGTGGGTGTAACAGGTCGAGCGATATTATGCTGTGAATAGGTTAAATAGAAAGGAGAGACTCATGACGATAGGATTGGTATGGAGGGGAAAGTCCTAGCATGGTTTCGGTGGAGAGAGGACAGATACTCGATCGGTTAGTGAGATGAATTTAATAATTGTTGTTGGAACGTTTTCGAGTCATTTGAGAAGAATACCTACACGAGCAATTCTATGTCTTGACTTAGGAGGGCACAGTCGTGGAATATAAGGAGAGAAAAACTATTGTCGGGAAGACTGTGCGGGATTTCTGAAGCAGGATTAGAGGGGAATTTCATGAAGGGTTTGAAGCCTGACATACATGTAGCACTCTGACTATTAAGACCACGGAGATTGAGGTAGATGATAGAGCTAGCCCAGATGGTGGAGAACAAGAACCAAATGGAGAAAGCCAGCAGAAGCAGCACAGATAGACCATTGTACCTAACAGCTACAATCACAACGATACTAAAAGCTCAAACAGTGGAAGTCCAGAAGAAAGTTGCACGGGACAGGAATAATAGGCCATTGCCGAGAGCGACACACAAAAGCAATACAGAGACAGAGAATCTAGAAAATCAAATATGTTTTCTGTGTGATAAGAAGTTTACCCAAGACATTATTTTAAAGGTTGAAAATTACAAGTTCTCATAGTGCATGACAAGGATGTAGCAATAGAAACAATTGTGGTGGAGAAGGAACACTCTCATTTTTTCCCATCCTGAGAAGAAGGTGTCTTTTGAGGGGGATTAATGTTACGTCACTGCCTAGCCTAAAGGCAATTTATCTTTTTTATGCCTAAGGACAATTTAGTCTTTTATTATTATTATTGTTGGGTATAAATAGTTTTATTATGTTTAGTAATGGATTTCATGCATGATATTGGGTTATGAGCCTTGGGTTTAGGGTTTGAGAGAGATTTTCTACCTATAGAATTGCAGGAATTTGGAGAGATCGACTATCTCTCGAATTGTAGTTGTTTGAATTTTTTAAAAAATAATGGGTTTGCCCTAATTTTTTTGGAAAAGCGTGTCGATTTTGATGTTGAATCATATTATTGTTCTCAACTACCTGAAAGAAAAGGTGATACAGTACTCCAAGCTGAGAGAAAACAGGGAATAGTGTTCTCCAACAACATAAAATAAATCAAAGGTGCAAGGCAAGGTTCTAAGTAACAAATTTATAAGTCCTCAGCAAAAACCCTAATTACCAATCCTAAGTAAAGCAAATAAGGGCCCAAGTGGAGCTGGCCAGCCCTCGGAGACTGGAATGTTGAACGGACGAAGTATGGATGCCTGCAACACCCAGCTCTCGGAAGAGAAGCCACAATGCATGGGAAAAAGAAATCAGCAACAAAGATAACAACACCAAACGAAACTCAGGTAAGACAAAGGGACGCAAGAGGATTGCAATAGAAGGATGACACGATGCAATTGATAGATAAGGATAATAGAAAAAACACATGAATAACATAAAAATTCCACTATCATAAGAAAAAAATGTGGGGGAAGGGTCACAGGCGCTTTAAATTAATCAGTGTTTATAAGTTCTGGAGGAAAATTAAATTCTAATTTATGTGTAAAATGATCATTTACCAATAACGAAGCGGTGCTAATAACAAAGGAATGATAAAAGAACAAAAAACAAAAAAGAATAAAAAACAAAAAACAAAACAAGATTCCTTTATCCTATACAGATTTGACCATGTTAGCAGTTACTTCTTGACCCAAGAGGGAAAGCCAAAATGAAAATAAGAGTGCAACATTTAAAAAATGGGTTGTATTCAGATCTATCACAACAGAACTGCGGCAAGCATGTTTCACAGATGAGAAAAATGAAACCTAGAATGAAATCCATTTGTGCTTCATGATGAAAAACAACTGAAAAAAATTATAATCAAGTCAAATATACCTTAAAATTTTGTCATTCACATGTGGATTTCTATCCTTGAGTCGAATCTTTTTAACAGCATAATGCCGCCCATCAAGTTTGTTTTTGCACAATACAACATGGCCAAATCCTCCACGACCTGGCATCAAAAACCCAAAAACATATAATGAAATCAAGAATAAGCTTTTCATTGTGCCAAATATTAGATCAAAAACTCGTAAAATAAAAACCTAGGATGCAATTATCAATATATTCTTTAGCCTGCAACAATTGTATGGCAAGGCAAGGTACTATTACTGAAAACAAATGTTACTAAATGCTTTATGAACGTCACATTTCCCTTTCATTGCAACTAATTTCTAGGAAATAATTATTTTAAAGTTGGGTCCTACAGACATAGCAATGCAAGACAATAAACTCATGTGCTCCAAATAATGACTTTCCGAACGTGAATCATGCTGACAAATGCATATGATACTGCAGAAAATACACTGACAAGTGCACCACCACAGCTATTATCATTAAAATGCTAGTTGTATAATATGAATCACTGGAAAAGTAAATATGCTTGTTGTTTAACTTTTAACATGACTGTGGTCTCTGAAAATTCCATCCATGCTTTATTATATTCAAGTGATTCTAAGACAAATTTCCACATAGGGGCACTAAGAATTGTGACAGGTATGCCTCTCATCGCAACAAAAAGGTGAGCATGTGGCTTATAGGACACCACGGTCCATTTTTTGTTCTAAGTAGCGTTAACTTCTGCATGGGTCAGCAAGATGAAATCTCTGAGTACACCGTGCAAGGAAAGGTTTTCATGGACATTCTAGAGTTCCTTGCAAAATAAAATCACAAAATAAAACAATTAATTTTTTTCATCATTCCCAAAAAGGTGCGCAAGAGATCACTAATCACACCAACAAAGATGGAAAGATGCATATATGATTCACGTAAACTCTTGAGTGATGGAAATGAGGAACAAGTAAAATTAAGTGAGAAGTCCTGCGAGAGAAAGGCTAGAAAAAGAGAGAAAAAATTAGGTTTATGGATGTTTTATTAAAAAATAATAATTAATAATTTTTTTAATAGGTGTGGCCAGACAATCCAAACATACAAATAAACACATGCATAAATTCTATTTTATTCTCTTTTTTTTTTCATAAACAATATGTGCGTGTAAAAATATTTCTATTATTTATTACATATTTTTTTATAATTTTGCTATTTTTATAAAAATATTTTAAACTGTATGTGTGTGTGTGTGTGTGTGTATAATTTATTTTTTTTAAAAAAGGCAAAATTCATTGATATAAAAGAAAGGATACAAAGTTTTTAGTGAGTGGGTACAAAGAGCCCACTTACAGGCATTACAACTACACGTAATCCCCAAAAACTTAACAAAAAAAAAACAACACCTTATTATGGTGGGTGTAGTCGGTGGATATACTGCTTCCCCTTCCACTGGATCTTGGGAGGGAGTCCAGCAGCATACTGAGAACTGGATCTAGGGAGGGAGTCCAGCAGCATACTGAGATGTGGGTTTCCGCCCAAAACTATAAGACATTAATTCTGGTGTGTGTGTGTAATTTATTTTTTTTAAAAAAGGCAAAATTCATTGATATAAAAGAAAGGATACAAAGTTTTTTGTGAGTGGGTACAAAGAGCCCACTTACAGGCATTACAACTACACGTAATCCCCAAAAACTTAACAAAAAAAACAACTCCTTATCATGGTGGGTGTAGTCGGTGGATATACCGCTTCCCCTTCCACTGGATCTAGGGAGGGAGTCCAGCAGCATACTGAGATGTGGGTTTCCGCCCAAAACTATAAGACATTAATTCTGAGAATTACTGAGATCTGGCATTCATTTTTTCTTCTTCCTAGATTTGTAACCCTATCAATCATCTGTCAGAGGTAGTCCCGCCTCAACAATAGGTGAATCTTCGATGGACGTAGACTGCTAATTTGACTTAGCCTACAGCACACCTTGATCCTGAAACTCCTCCAAAACTTGTGAATAAACTTGCGTATTCTCTTCTCTCGCAATAGGTGGTTCCAAGACACTTCAGCTAGCATCTACTAGAACAAAACTCGTAGTATTTGTGATCTGAGAAAGAGCTGTCTTAACAGCAGGAGGCGGAAGCTGTTGATCTGGTTTGTGAGGAGTAGCCTTATGAGTCAAATTCTCATTCAACATTTCTGGAAGATTAACAGTGGCTGATATATTTTCCTTCACATGTATGATGTTGTTAGGACCTACAGATTTCAAATGTGGGTGAAGCCTGAAGCATTTGACAGGGGTGTGCTCGGTGCTCAAACAGTTTATGGTGATTGCAGTAGTAGAGTCTTTATTCTGCAACAATTGGTTGTTAATACCCATTGTGAGCAGTACCAAGTCATATTTCGTCCACATCATGGAGAGTGATATCTCTTTCAACAAGAATTAGATAATAGTATCATCACATGTCTCCCATCAAAAAGATCAACCTTCCAAAGTCCCAATAGTTTGAGATCTTCAAAACCCTTTCGAACGATTTCCACTTTAGGATGTCCCGATTGGAACTTCCCAGTGAGGGTAAATTTGCACTTGTTAACCAGGTTGGAAACTTCAACATCAAAGAAGAATAGAGCTAGTTTGTCACTCTTATATATATATATATATATATATATTTGCTAGGGTTTGGAGCTGCGAGCGATTTCGTGGCGACTCGAAGATGCTAACGGCTACACGATCTCAACGGCACCCCCTGGTGAGATCCTTCTGGTTTTTCGATTTTGGTTTTCCCCTCACTTTCGTTTTTCATCTCTCGTCCTTTCCTTCTCTTTACGGTCATGGCTAAAAATTACGCTGGGGTCACTGCGGGGATTTCTTCATCTGGGTCTCCTCCGAAGTTTGTCTTCCCTTCTTCTTTTTATGAATCGCTTGTTCTTGAATGTGAATATAGTTTCATTAAATCTCAAGGTCGTAAGGGGGGCAAAAAATGCGCTTTTTCTCTCCAACTCTGAGAATACTATTCTCGCCTCTGCTCGTCATTTTTATTTAGTTGGTAAATTCTTTTATGGTCTCCCGAAGTATGATTTTTTTATGAAGAACTTTGAGTTGTTGAAATTATCAGTAGTGTGGAAGATCGGGGCTTTAGATAGCCGACATATTCTGATACAACTTTCTAATGAAGATGATTACGCTAAGCTTTTCGCCCGTAGAACTGTCCATTTTGGTGATGTTTGGATGAAGATCCTTAAATGGACAACCGAGTTTGACCCCAAAACCAAGCTTTCTATTATTCCTGTTTGGCTTAAACTTCCTTGTCTGAAAGTACATCTGTTCAATCATGAAATTTTATTCTCAATTGTTGCCATGTACGGAAAGTCTTTAATGCTTGATGCTCATACTTTCAATCTAGCAAGGCCCTCGGTTGCTAGAATATTAATAGAAAGGGATGTCACCTTCCTCCTCCGAAGGAGATTTGGATAGGCACTAGTCACATTGGTTACTGGCAATCGGTTTTGCTTGAACAGCATCCATATTATTGTATGCATTGCAGCATGTTTGGTCATGATTCTGATCATTGTTTTCATTTCCATCCTGAATTAAAGAAGTTCCCTACCACTCGACCGCCCCCTGGTGAGCAGCAATCTTCTCTTCCTACTTCCTCCCATGCAGATTGCTAGTGCTGTCATGATTTCGGTTGACCCTCAAACCGTGGATGTTGCGGCTGTAGGGGGTTTGAATGATTTGTCTACTCCCTCTTTAGATGCTACCGGAGTGCCTCCTCATGTTAGTGTGGAAGCTGAGGTGGCTCATGTGCCTTTTTCGGTGGATGTTACAAATTGGTAATTTTGCTGAACCCTCTGTTTTCCCTGAACTTCAAACCGAGCACTCCACTCACATACTTACTGTATCACCCAATCAAACTTAAACTCTTGATCCCGCTCAGTCTTCAACTACTGGGGTTACTTCTTCACAACAAGACCCATCACCATTAGTTGTTTCTGCCTTAGAATCTGAATGGCAAATTCAGAGATATAGCAGAAAACAAGGTAGAATGAAATCTGAACTTCCAAAATTGACACAACCAAATATTATTGATGTCACTTATCACTCAGAAGATGAGCACTTGCACCTACCCTCTAGGATTGCTAGGTGGAAGGGTATCATGGGCCATAATGTTTAATGTTTTGGTGTGGAACATTAGAGGAGTGGCGGACCCACTCCTTTAATTTTTTAAATATTTATGTAGGGTCCATAAACCTGATATTCTTGTTCTTTTGGAGCCTCTTATTTTGATTCATAAAGAAAACATCATTAAGAAGCTCAAGGGTTATTTGCATTTCTGCAATGTGAACAACAAAATTTGGTTATTTTGGCAAAAGGATATCACTGTTAATATCATTGATGACAATGTGCAATATGTTCTCATTCAAAATCAATTTAAAATGTTTTCTGGTTGGGCTACATTTATTTATGCTAGCTCTCTTTTAAGGGATAAATTTTTTCTCTGGCAACAACTTACTCATATGGGGGCTGTCATTACTGATAATTGGTTCGTTAGAGGTGATTTAAATATGATTATGTCGCCTACAGAGAGATAGGGTGGTGCTAAGGTTGACACAAGTCTTATAAATCATTTTTGTGAATACATTGCGGAAGCTGGCCTTTATGACTTAGGTTTTTCTGGCCCTCCTTATGCTTGGCGGAGAGGTTTTCTTATGCAACGTTTGGACAGATTTTTGGGAAACTCTCAGTTTTTGAGCTACTACAATATTATACAAGTCAAACATTTGAATCATGCTGCTTCGGATCACAATCCTATTTTGTTTACTTTAGCTTTTCATTCCAATTAAGGAGATGGAACATTAACTCTTTTGGTAATGTTCACTCTAGGGCTCTAAAGGCCCAACAGGAGCTGGATTCTTTAGAAGTTTAGGTGATTGCTACTCCCGATCTCATGTCTAAACTAGCGGATGCTCATCACACTCTTTTAGAGGAAATTTCTATTGAGGAGAATTTCCTTAAACAGAAAGCTTGTGATAATCATTTCAAGAATGGTGACAGAAACACCAAATATTTCATGCTACTATCAAACGTCGCCGTAACATAAATACCATCATCAAGATTGTCACTGAGGAGGGCTCTGTTCTCACTGATATTGATCAGATTGGTTCTAATGCAGTTGATTATTTTTCTTCTCTTTATGCTGATACTCCAGCTATCAGTGATATTATTTCTGATTTTTTTGAGGAACAGAGAGATATGATTTCCAATCTCTCTTTGTCTAACCCCCTACTGAGTTGGAAATTTTCAATGTCCTTAAAGATATTAGCTCACAGAAGGCTTCTGGCCCCAATGGTTTCACCTCCACTTTTTATATTTCATGTTGGAGCATTATTAAGAATGATGTAGTGTTGGTTATTCAAAGCTTTTTTCCAGGGAGTTGACCATATAATGTATTTCTCTGCTGCTTTGATTGTTCTCATCCCTAAGTCTAATACAAAATCACACTGAAAGAATTTTAGGCACATATCACTAACCTAGGTTGTCTCTAAAATTATCAGCAAAGTGATTGTGAATCGTCTCCTGCCTCTCCTTCCTTCTCTTATTTCTCCTTAACAATCGGCCTTCATTAAAGATCGTGACATTTCTGATAATATTCTATTGGCACAGAAAATTTTACAGGATATTGATAAAAATTGTAGGGGTGGCAATCTGGTTATCAAACTTGATATCAAAAAAGTCTTAAATTGGGATTTCATCATCAATGTTCTAAAAGCTAGAGGTTTCAATACAAGTTTCTGCTCTTTGATTAAAAGATGGCTTACCAACAATTATTATTTTGAGTTAATGGAAACTCTTATGGTTTTTTCACTGCTTCTCAGGGCATCAAACAGGGAGACCCTCTTTCTCCTCTTATTTTCATTTTAGATTTTGATTATTTTTCTAGGATGCTTAACAGTTTCCAATTCTCACATCCCCATGCTCAGTTTTCCCACAAAACCAAAATGACGGTCTCCCACCTTGCTTATGCTAATGATGTTATTATTTTTACTAATGCTTCTAAATTTGCCATAAAACAAGTGATGGGGCTTCTACAGGATTTCCAAAACTGCTCTGGTCTTCGTTTCAATAGTGACAAATGTCAGATCTTTTTTGGCAAACAGATTAAGCAACATATTACTCATTGGGGAGTTATGTTTACAGGCTTTCATCATGTCTCTCTTCCCCTTAAATATCTTGGGGTGAATTTGATAAGGGGAAGGATGAAACAGATACATATGCATGATGTGATTGATAAAATCAAACGTAAAGTATAGATTGGAGAAATGTTTTCCTTTCCACTGGGGGCA
>NW_018165203.1:92049-92758 GCF_001263595.1 Phalaenopsis equestris | reverse complement strand
CATTACTCCTACTCATAGGGATCTCCCCATGTGGAAAAGAAGCAATTCTCTCTCGGTTTGCAAACTCATTTATGGCACTCTACACTCATATCGGGATTGGATATGGGGAAAATGGATTAGGCATAAATATTTATCTCCCTCTATATCCTTTTTTCTTTGAAGATATCTTAAGCTTAAGGGCTTAAAATTAGCCTCAAGATGTCATATGTGTAAAATGAAGGAGGATGATATAAAGCACATTTTCTGTGAGTGTGCTTTCTCATTAGATGTTTGGGATATGATTGACTCTTATTTTGGTTTCTCTTGAATACATAAAGGTTCTTTAACTAGTTATTTATGGCAATGGAAGGATTATGATGTCTGTCAGAAGAGGTCTCCCCTCCCTTTATTGGTTCTTTGGTTCCTTTGGAACTCCAGAAACAGCTTTAAGTATCACACATCTCCCCTCTCTACTTCTATAATTGTTGCCTATGTGATTGCCTATTAAAATAAAGTTTTACGAGCTAGTTCTTCTGTGGTTAAAGTTTCTAAGCCCCCTCGGCTTATTATATGGACTCCTCGCACGCTAATTATGTGAAATTAAATGTTGATGGCTGTTGGCATCCTGATTATGCTACGGTTGGGGGCTTATTTAGAAATTCTGAGGGGAGATGTCTTTGTTATTTCGCTTCCCCAGTAATTGCTGAAACTCCATTGGCTGTAGAATGTT
>NW_018165203.1:85303-91359 GCF_001263595.1 Phalaenopsis equestris | reverse complement strand
TGCTAAAAAAAAAGCGGGGGGAGATATATATATATATATATATATATATATATATATAATAGAAAGAGCAACTCATGGCTCCTTAACGCGTTAATGTCAAAAAAACGGTTACAAGAAATCAGTGGGAAAACTGGATCCCCGCTAAAAATAAAAAAAAATATATAAAGTCCTAAGGGTTCCTTTTTCCTCAATACAATTCCACCCAAAAAAGAAAAAAAAGTTGAAACAAAGAGAAATGTAACCAAAATATACATGTATCAAACCAAAATATATACCCAAAGAAGTGATGTATACCCTCTATGAACATGTATATCAAAAGAAGTGAAGGTGATAAAATTTGTAAGCCAATAAACAACATCTCGAGACCAGGAAGCCGCAGCAGGACCCAAAGATTCCAAAACCTGCAACTCAAACAGGCTGAGAAAACAGTAAAGAAAGAATTAAACCAAATGATTAGAATAGAAATAATGGTTCACATTCCTAACCTCCCAACCAGCAATGTCAATCAAACCGGACCTATAATGCCCGCCTAAAATATGGAAATGCAGTAATAATTTGGAGCCATGGGCCTTGAAATAAGAGAGATCTTGCCCGTTAAAAAAAGCATGGTGAATATAGAGCATAAATTCTAGCCTCCATTCTTCAATCTTAACCGTAAAACCAGACCTATTACTGTACCACCCAAGTGTCATATCTTCAATAACAAACCTCCCAACCATCATTACAAATAAAGCAAAGGAGCCCTGGGCCTCCATGCTTAAGATATAACAACAAGCACTGTACCTCCCAAAAGCAAAATTTCCAATCACAACCCCCCAACCCATAACCCGAAATAACCCCCAGCTCCACAGCCACCAACACCAAGCCGAAATAGGGAGCCCTGGGCCTCCCAAATAGATCAATACATATATGGCAAAGGAGTCCTGGACCTCCATGCCTATGATAAAAAACCATACACCACAGTAGTCAAAAGTATGAGTAGTCATTTCCCCAGAAAACCAAACCTCCAATGTGCCCAAAAAAAAGTGAAGAAGATAACGATATCTTGGGCCGATCCAAGCCACTCGGCCACCCAAACTGATTCAAGAGGAAAAATCCCTACGAATACAAGTATAAGGAGCATCAATATTAAAGGAGCATCAATATTATCACCAACTAGCAGAGTATGTAAAGAAGGAGAGGAGTAGATCCTACCCAACAAATTTAACTAGATCCTCTTAAGTTAGCAAGCCAACTAGCGTGTTGATTACCCTCCCGGTAATTGAAACTCCATATGACGTTCATATTAGAAATTAATCCTTTTAATCCTCTATATATAATAAAGTATATCCCAAGGGGTATCAGCACCATTAGCCAAAATATCAATTAAGATACGATTATCACATTCAAAAATAATATACTTCCAACTGAGATAATGAGCCAATAATGCTGCAGTTAAAATAGCTCGAATCTCAGCCTTAATAGGAGAATCCGCATAAGAAGGAAAAGAGAAGAAGAGTATACATTTCCCAAATGATTCCTAGCAATACCCCCACACCCAGCAATAGAGACTTTCCAACTCCCATCTGTTATTAAATTTAATCCACCCTCTAAGAGGTGAACGCCATCTAACCAAGATTGGTGGATGAGGGAGCTTCCTCACCTCCAAATTTGTATGCCCCAAAGCCGCAAAGTGATAAAGTAGTTGATGCCCGAAAAGAAACCTTTTTTAAAATTCCCCAATCTCCATAATTTATTAATGTAAGAAATGATATTAGTGAAAACCATCATGTTCTGAATTTCCTTACCTTCTATTCCGTGTCATCCAGATAAACCAACAAATAATATAAGGATAGATTTGCCAAAAGTGTTTCTTCTTACAGTCCGGATTGCAACTTACTGTGGTGAGCAAAAGATTTCTCTCGGGAGTAACTATAGTTCCAAACCACAAACAAACCCTTCTCCAAATGAATAAGGAAAAGGGGCACAAGAAGAAGATATGTTCAATAGTCTCCTCCGCCGTATTACACAAACAACATCGAGAGGCAATTCTCAAACCTTTCATCTTTAAAATATCATCACAAGGTATATGATTGAATGAAAAATACGCCAAGCCAAGAAATACATCAACGGGGTTAATGCCCAACTCCACACCCCCTCTCCCTAAGGGGTATTTCAAAAATTATAACGAGAAGCATATAAAGATTTAGTAATAGAGCTCGTCATGGGTAATTTCAAATTAGGAGTATCATGCAAATGAGGATCAATAGGAATAGTGGAAATGAAAGTAGCTCCCTCCAGCCCCAATATGCTAGTAAGAAGAGGAAAGTTCAAATGACCATAAACCCAAGTATTCGACACTTACGGATAACTAGTTTAGTAATCATGTTGCCCCCTCTTCATTTTTATCAATATCTAGAATGAGTTCCTAAGTCAGCATAATATTATCAGTGATTCCCCTCCTCTGAATAAAAGCAGATTAATTCAAAGATATTAAATTGTGAAGATGAGGTTGAAGGCGTCTGACCAAAATCTTACTAATTGACTTAGAAATAACAGAAATTAAAGATGTTGGTCTAAAATGATCCCAAGAGCTCTTTTGAGTATTTTTAGGAATGAGAGCAACACTAGCTGCAAAGAAATAATTTCCAGGAGTTTCCCCTTTAAAGAAACTTTGGATTGCAGCCACAACATGATCCTTAACAATACTCCAGCATTTAATGTAGAAAGCAGAAGTAAAGACATCCGGCCCCGGAGCTTTATTACAATTAATCTCAAGAAGGGTAGAATAAATTTCCTCAGTCGTTAGAATATCACAAAGATCAATATCCACCATATGATGACGTACATCGTCAAACAAAGAGGCAACGATAGAGTCTGATGTCTCATGGAACTCATAAAGTTTAGAAAAGTAAAGAACCGCATTCTCCCCAATTTCCTCATCCTCAGTAATCCAGTTCCCCTCATTGTTTTTAATTCTCACAATGATGTTATTAGCTCTTCTCTGTTTAATGCAAGCATGAAAATATTTAGTGTTTCTATCACCCTGAGAAAAATGGGTCTCCCCCGCTTTTTGTTGTAGCAACTCCTTCCAAAGAGAGGCCTCAAGCAACTCTTTATTAGCATCTTGTAAATCTTGGATGATATCGTTGGTGTTCTCATAAAGAACCTGAAGCATATTCACCATTTGTTCGGTTTTTTGAACTCTAGCATGGACATCACCAAAAACATCCCAATTCCAAGACCTTAACGCAGCAGCCACCTTCTTATGTAATTTCCAAAGAATGTACCAAGCATTTCCCATCTCCTCACATTTCCAATTTGCCGCAATTAATCTCAAGAAATCCTCATGTCTGGCCCAAACATTTAAGAAACGAAAGTAGTACGTAGAGGACTTTTTAAAATAATCAAATGTTAAGAGAAGATGACTATGATCCGAACCAGTTCTGGAGAGGTGCTGAACTTGAGAGAAACCATAAGAGGTAAGCCACTGTTGATTGGCAAGGCATCTATCAAGTCTTTCAAACAACTTACCCCATTTCCAAGTAAATTTGGAACCGATAAAACCCAAATCAAAGATTCCCGCTAAGGCTAACGACTCATTGAAATTATTGGTTAAGGTGGTGTCAAACCTGCCACCTAATTTCTCAGATTCATGCATCACCATATTCAAATCTCCTCCAACCATCCAATTTTGATTGATAGAAGTACTCATAACAGAAAGCTTGTGCCAGAGCCAGAGATCGAATCTAGCAGCATTAGAAGTCCCGGCATATACAAAAGTAAGAAAGCCAGAGAAAACATCCATAGAGAAGTAAGTATGTACAGACTGTTTATCATCCGTAACGACATCAACTGTGATATGCTTCCGCCAAAACAACCAAATTTCGTTAGAGCAATTAGCAAAAAAAGAGAAGTTTTTAAATTTACCCGATTCGATCATCCAAAGAGGCAACCAAGGGTTCCAAAATAGCAAAAAAATTCACCTTATAAATCCTTGATAAAAGTTTAAGTCTACCAAAAGATTGAGGATCTGCAACTCCCCTAATATTCTAGATAAGAATATTAAACATGATTAGACATATTACCCTTCCTAGAAAATCTAGATCGGGTCCGTCCATTTTCTCCATCTGAAAAATAGTGATTCATCTCTAGCCCATTATTCCCATTACTATGATTTTGTACCTCCTTTTGAACTCTATTCTTCCTTCTACGATATTTTTGTACATGTCATTCGTCTCTTAATACTTTTGAAATATCATCCAACAGGGTGTCAGAGAGAGTATCATTATGATGAGAATAAAGATAAATATTATCCATATTCAAGGCATCAGGAAGAGATGTCGAGGAAGGTCGAGCCCGCTCAGCATTAATAGGAGGATCCGAAACAGCAAGAGCCTGCCCAGGAATTTCACCTGTTGCCATTACATTTGCAGAGATAAGATCCTGAGTAATATCAGCATTCGAATTAAGGGGGAGAGAGGAAGAATTAGATATGCTAGGAATCTCCATAACATTTAAATCCTGCCTTGTAATCTCAATCGGGGCAATGCCAGTAGAGTAAATAGTTTCCAGATTTATATCAGCATGCGAAATAATAATAGGAGTAGAGACAGAAACCCCCCCAGTATTAGAAATACGAGAAGGAACAGAGTCAGGTAAAACCTGTTTGATCCTACCCTCGACAAAGGTCGTAGAAAGAGGGGGAGACGCGGCGAGACGCGGCTGGAACAGCCTGAACAACTTGAACAGCCGCAACTTTAGGCATATGCGGTTGTTTCCTCCCATCCCCTTTCCTTAGTTAAGAATTTAATTTGAAACAATGTTCTTGATCATGCCCAAACATTTGACAGTGTGTACAATTAGAAGGGTGTTGTTCTAGTAATACCTGTTGCCAGTAACCAATATGCTCCGAACCAATCCAAACCTCATTAGGAGGAGGTAAAGTGACATCCCTTTCAATTAAAACTCTGACCATAGAGGGTCTTGTGGGATTATAAGTGGAGCATCTAATTTCAAAGGTCTCCCGAACATGGCCTCTAAAGAGAAAAGAACTTTATGATTGAAGAGATGGACTTTCAAATAAGGAAATCTAATCCATACTGGAATAACAGGGGCCTCAACTTTAGGATCGAAATTCGCCGAACATTTCAACACATTCATCCCACAGTTCTCGAACCAGACCATACGCTTAGCAAACAGGCGCGTAAAATCATCTTCGTTCCATCCAGAGGGCTAATTTTCCATTCTCCCGTAAGCCTCATCAACTCAAAGTGCTTTCGAAGAAATTCCAACTTATGGATCCAATAAATAAACTTTCCTACCAGATGAAGACGACAAGAAGAAGCAAGTTCGACGTTCTCAGCATCAGAGAGGAAGAGAGCAAGTTTTCTCTCTTTCCGGCCGAGACGTCGAAGGAAAGAAGAAACGGAATCGAGCTCGAGATTATCGTAGAAAGCAGAAGGGAAGTTAGGAACACCATCAGCGGTGACGCTAGCGTAAGAGTGAGGCCTCTTACTTGTATCACCACAAACGCTGACCAAAGGAAAATATGTTGAGATTTTCATACATATTTTACACTGATTTTGATGATATTGCACTTTAAGGAAAGATATTTTTGATGTTTTGTTGCAGGTAGTCGATGTCGTCTCCCACGTTCGGCTATGCTAGGGTTTCGACCCATGTCGAACCCAAGCAACCCTTACCGTGCAAGATCTTTTCTCCAGTGTCGAAGCCGACGTCGTCGTCTCTCCTCTCCGGCGTCGTCGTCTCTCCTCTCGCGTCTCGTCGTCTCTGTTCAAAGCCGACTGCGGCCTCTTGTCGTCTCTCCGACAGATTTCGTCGTTCTGTTCGACTACAGCTCGTGGAAGACGGACGAGAAGGGGTCGCCTTGTTTCCTCCTTTCGTTTTCCTACTTGACTCAGCTCGACAGCTCGACTACACCAAGTTTTGGTCTCTTCGGTTCCTGATCTGCCCTCTGACTGACTTGGCAGGTCTTTTAAGCTGTGATGGAGTTTCCTTCTTCAGTTGAGCCTGGCAAAGCCTCCTTTGCCCACGTGATTGTGAGTATTCAGGTG